>NW_027495580.1:0-166143 GCF_021521415.1 Bidens hawaiensis | reverse complement strand
GACTAAAGGTAAACAGACTCGAGCTTCAAAAGATTATTGAAGCTTATAGGTATGTTGATCGAGAACAACAACTGGATGTTGCTTCTCATGCCAAAGCCAATCAAAAAACAACATTCAAGGTCGTGCAAACAGTTAAAGGTGACATTGTTTCTTGGCTGTATGATTTAGAACTGAAAGTTTGTATAATTAAGTGGGAGAACGACGTCCAGTATTTTCAATATATTAGTGATCGTTCTATCAACATTTGCTCTTCGAGGTCAACCACAGGTTTAAATTGTTGGAATCGATCTGCCCAAGACACATATTTGAGTTGATGTGGCTAGTACATTATGATCCAAGTCGGGTAATACCCAATAATAAGCTAGACAAACGCCACAATAATTATTATTAGATATGATCTAATTAATAATAATCAACACTTAAATATTTGGAAAATGGTTTTTCTAAATAATGCATTTGTGTGTTAAATAAATTATATGGATAATTTATATTTATGAGAAATGTTATTTATTTGATAAATAACAAAATATGTTTAAAAGAAAAACAAAAGATTGGATTTGGGTTTTGGGGGGAAAACCCCCTTGGGGGCCGGCCCCTCACTCCCACCCTCTCTCTCCTTGTTGTTTCTTTCAAGAATATGCCTGTGGATCTATTGGGTGATCAATTTTACTTGCATCTTTCTCTCTCACACAAAAATCCTCTCTTCTTTCTCTCCACTTCAGCCGAGAACAATAAGAAGAAGAACAAAAGGGTTTTGTTCTTGCAATTGTTAAGAACCCTAGAAACCTTGGTGTTTGTTGAAGCTCGTTAGGTATACAAGCTTGAGGTTTCCTCCAATGGAAGCTCGTCATTCAATCGTTCATCTCCTTCAAATCCGAAGACTTGAAGGTATGTATGTTAACACCCTATGGTTGTTTTTTGATAGCATGCATAATCTTATATGGATCCTGGATTGGGTTTAACATAAACGGGTTTATGTGTATTGGTAAAACAAGATTTAAAACTTATTTACCGCTTTCCTCATAAAAGGGTTTATTTGGACTTTGATAATCTTGCTAAAACCCAACAATGGAATCAAGAGCTGCTTATACGATTACATGCTTCAAAACGGGATCTAAAGTGTTTGGGTTAGATGGTATTTCTTACCATATTGGCCGAAAACTTTAGGCATTTTGGTTGCCCCTTGATTTTTCAAGATTGTACCATACATGCATGTGTTAAATCTGGAAAAATTTGTTGTTTGGCTGCCAAATTTTGTTTGGGCTAAATATGTGTTCTTCAGCTCTGGCCGAGAACACAATGGTTGGAAACCATGGTTCTCGTCTGGCCGAAGACACCAGAAACCCTGTTCTTGGTTGGCCGAGAAGTCATGGTTGGGAACCATGAGATTTCAGTTGACCGAAAACAAGGTCTCGGTTGGACCGAGAACTCATGGTTGAGAACCATAGTTCTCGGTTGACCGAAAACCATAGTTCTCGGTGTTGACCGAGAACACTAGGTTCTCTGTGAACCAAAATTTTCGGGCCGAAAACTCGGAAACTTTGGTTTTGGCCGAGAACTCTGTGTTCTCTCTTTTAGGCCGAGAACTAAGGATCTAAAGGGGAACCACTCTAGTCAAAGGTTGACCTGTTTGTGTGGATGTTCATAACCTAGCCATGACCTTGTGTATATTGAAGTGTCTTGTTGTGATTTATTCATTTGTTTGTAATATTCTTTATTTTGGTTTGTAATCTATTCATTCTTTCGAATGGTTTGTAATAATAAGTAGAATAGTTGTATTTCCTTTTACTAGAAAAATGTATTAGGATATATTTTGTAAAAGAAGATACAACTACAACACCACTTTGGTTGAAGCCCAAATGGAGGCCCAAATAAAGAAGAAGAATCACAACAAAAAGTGAACGCTTGAAGCGTAAGGATGCGGAGTCAAGTGGGAGTTCACCATCTCATACCTTGTGTCATGCTCGTCCCTTAGGAGAGACCTTATGACGCACTTGTTTCGGTCAACAAGTGTTGTCAAAGTTTAGGTGGTTAAGGTTATGAACATGTGATTGTATTTTATGCTTGAGTGGTTGATTTATGTTTATTGCTTTATCATGTTTGATGTTAACATTAAAATCGACAACTTGCATAAAATTGATTCCTTGAAATTATTAAGTTATAAAATTGGTTTTATTTACTATCATTGATTTCATAATAAAATGAGTTTTAAAAAGGAATTTGAAAATTGGTTTTCAAAAGTAACCATACATTTTAATGCATGCAAATGGAAGGTACACAATAAATAGTTTTCCAATCTAGAATTCGAAAACTTAAATCCCTTTTAAAAGCAAGTTAAAAACCATCCTTTTATATGAAGCTCGAGTCACTTGGAGACTTAATGTGGGATAAAGGTCACCTAATGTGTAATGATGTGTGAAAATGTATAATATAAA
Source organism: Bidens hawaiensis (assembly GCF_021521415.1). NCBI lineage: Eukaryota > Viridiplantae > Streptophyta > Magnoliopsida > Asterales > Asteraceae > Bidens > Bidens hawaiensis. Next base: position 163,708 of record NW_027495580.1, on the reverse strand, counting down.
TAAAGAACGAATCACAATTAAGCTTTAAATTTATAAAAACGAAAATCCTATAGAAACCACACAAAACCGGCAAGTGTACCGATCATAAATAGTATAGCATCAAGTAAGTCCGGATGTCGAACTCAAAGACACGTGAAAACGTTTATGATTAAGAAAACTCTAACCAAGACTTACCAAAATAATATTTATTTAATTTTTAAGATTTTATTTAACTACTTAAATTAATTTAACTAAACGAAAACGTTTGACAAAACACTTTTAGAAAATTTTGATTTAAATTCAATATGTAAAAACGTCTACCTAGGAATGAATCATGTTGACAGAAATAACAAGACAACGGATTGAAAATATTCAAGACACCGGTTATAAAAGATGACACAACCAAAACTTGTTTAAGAAAGTCAAATTACCTCTCAGTCTCTCTAACAAACTTTAACTTATTTTAGTTGATTTTTAAAGAACAAACCAGAAAAACAATTATTAACGTGTTCAAATATCGACTCTCCTCTCGGTCTCCTCGACACACTATCCTAATGGAGACGAATACTACGCAACCAAGGATAGAGGAACAATTTAACTTAACCCAAATTAAACCAACTAATTGCACATAAACACTCAAACTTGACAAGACAAAAACCCGCTCTCGCGCGGTCTTAATTCTAACAAGTAAAAGCAATGAGACAATATTACTTCTTATCACCTCTCGGTCTCAAAGAAGGTGTATTTTAACTGATTTTTGATGATATATTACCCACTTATCCCTACGGTTGTACTTCCCGCAAATAAACCCAAAACACCAAGTAAAGAGCTTAACAAGTAATCAATTAATCAAAACCGATTCAATTAACTATTGCAAGAGGATTATAAGTAATAACAAATAAAACACAGCCATCACACACAATCTAATTTATGGTTTAGTTAAACTTTACATCAATAATTTAAGTCTTGAACATTAACAATCCATTAAACAAGTTAAAACTACTCAACAATCATCTATCCTAGTAGAACAAACAAGTTTAGCTACTCATTGATTTTGGACAGCCACAAACAATCAAAGTAAACATCATAAACATCAATATAAACATGATAAAACTCATTCAAGATCCAAACTCAATCAATAACAAGTCAATCTATCAATCAATTGCAAAACAATGTAAATCAAAAGACCAAATCAATCAAAGTTAGGGTTCTTGAACAAAAAGTAAAGTTTAAAGATGTATACTCAAGGTTTATGGCTGAGATTTGTGAGTGTTTGAAACCCCTAGCAGCTGCCCCAAGATCCCTCTTCTTCCTCTTGCCGCCAACAGCCCCTATAGCCGCCTCTTTTTCTCTTTTTTCTTTCTTTTTCCGGCTGCACTGTAGCTGCGATCGGACTTAGGGTTTTTTTAGGGTTTTGGTTTTTGATTTCAGGTATATGGCTGAAAATTGGCTGATTACATTATTAATTAACATAATATAATATAATATAAGGCTTTTAAGATGTGGGCTTGGGTCGGGCCTTGATTAAACTTTGAAACTTTGACACTTAAACCCTCCAAGTTCTCTTTTTCTTGCCTCTTTTTCCACATCTTTCCATAACCTACACAAAACATTTCAACTTTGTAAAACTTTGCACTTAACCCCCTAAACTTACATAAATTTGATATTAAATCATTAAAACATCATAAAATTGTAAGGAAATATAAGTGTGTTATTCAACACATCAAACATCCCCACACTTAAGACTTTTTCGTCCCTGAAAAAGATTTTACTGCAGTTGGATCAGAATCGGAAAATCAAAGTCAAATCAAACATATAGGTTAGATTTTTAAAGCTCAGAAAAACGCAAAAACCGCGATCATCGATATTGTTGTCCACCTAAACCCATGCCTTAATCTTTACCGAGACAAATAAGATCCGACAATAATATTACTTAGTGGTTTACACAATTAAGACCCGCTTATTTTCTGCTTTTACCGGACCAGACCACCCCAACTTGACTTAAACCTCAAAGTTAGCAGAATTAAAACTTTGTTGCTCAATATTTATGAATAGTTAAGACGATCAAGGGTATTGTTTATCCACCTAAGCTTAAGCATCAAAGTCTACCAAGCAGCCATTAGATATGATTAAGGTTCAATTATTTATAGCCAGTGCTCCCCACAACATGACATACCCCCGTTATCAAGCAATACCCCAAATCCATAACCATAGGTGAGTATGCAAAATTTTATCTGTAGGGCTTACATGTAGCGTGTCCCTTGTGGTCCGTTTCTTAATGGTAATGAGACCCGAGCAAGGGGACCCCACATGACTAACAGCGTGGATGATCAAGTCTGTAGTGTATTTGTACTTTCGTACTGTTATGATCATGTTTATAGACTTAAAAGGGTTTGCTCTTTGGCTTTATTTTAAATATTCACAACCCCACTTAGGAATTGTGAATACCCAGCTAAATAGATTGCATACAGACCCATGGTCTCCGGACCCGAAGCATCCCATCAATACAGGATTTAAGGTTATAAAACCATACGCCGATGAGGTGTAAAACACTAAACTATCATTTTAAGATTTATATCACAGGCTACACGGCATACTCTAACGTTAAACCTACCCAAGCATCATATGATAACGTATTCAGATTTTTTAATACTCAAGATGTTTCCAATTTTTCATACCAAAATTTGAGGCTTGAGTATGGCCCGACCTTTCATTGCTTATTTTCCACGGACAAAACGCTTTACCCACAAAAGATTTCCGTTTAACCGTTTTATCAAATTTGCCCTTTCATTTTCAAGGCTGAGCCTACCGACACATCCCAAGTTAAGTGCGTTTTCTTTTATTTATCTCATATTATTAGTAGTTTGAAAAACCGATTTCCGAATAAAATCATCATCTCCGACTTTAACGCAAAAGAAACTAAAAACAAGGGACATTTATTCTTTTTTTTTTCTACAACTAAGTAAAATAAATTCCCATCCCCACACTTAGAACGAAATCGTCCTCGATGAGAACAAGGAAAAGAAATAAAATAAAAATAAAACGTAAAGCATAAAATTAAAACTTGAAAGAACAGAAATTAAAATAGAGAACGGGTTACTCCCCTGGTTTAGATGCAAATTCTTCATCAGCTGTGTATGCCTTAAACGAACAACCGTATAGCATTTCATTCGCGGCCGCAACCTCGGGTGAACCAGTTCCAAAACGCCATCAGAGCTACCATGCGCATAATAATATCTGTAACAACTCAAACTCGCTCGCATGTAGCGGCGTACAAAACATAAAACAAAAACATAAGAAATAAACATATTTTTGTTCTTTTCAAATTTTTTAATTTTTTTGATTTTTTGAAATATTTATTTTTTTTTGTATTTTTATTTTTATAAATAGAAATAAAACAAATAAAAACAGAAAGTAAAGGGAATCATAATACAAACTCTACAACTCGGGCTGTCTCCCGAGTGATGCATCCATCACGACTAATCCTCGGTGAATGAGTCAAGGTAGAACACCTCGACTGTCTGATCAGTTATCGGCTCTCCAATGTAGTGCTTTAGTCTATGGCCGTTCACCTTAAACTTCCCGCTTCGATCTTGTATCTCAATCGTGCCATACGGGAAAACCTCAGTGACCGTGAACGGTCCCGACCATCGGGATTTCAACTTTCCCGGGAATAACCTCAACCGGGAGTTATACAATAAAACCTTATCCCCACACTTGAACTGCTTATTACCCTTCAGCTTTCTATCATGTAGTTCCTTCGTCCGCTCCTTATACCGAAATGATTGTGCATATGCGTGATCCCGGAGCTCCTCCAACTCGTGCAACTGATGGAAACGTGAACTCTCAGCTACGGATAAATCAAGATTAACCCTCTGAAGCGCGGTGTTCCAATTCAACAGGAAGATGACATGCCTTCCCATAAATCATCCGAAATGGTGTGGAACCAGTCAGAGTCTTGTAGGCTGTATAGAAAGCCCACAGAGCGTCATCCAATTTGTCGGACCAATTCCGACGATTTGAACCAACCGTTTTCTCGAGAATACGTTTGATTCCCCGATTACTCACTTCTACTTGCCCACTGGTCTGTGGGTGGTAGGCGGTCGCAAGCCGGTGGGTGACCCCATAGCGCTTCAACGCCTTCTCCATCTGCGCATTGCAGAAGTGAGTACCTCGATCACTGATCAAGGCCTTCGGGACTCCAAAACTGGAAAACAAACCTTTTAAAAATCTCACTACAACTCGGGCGTTGTTAGTGGGCATTGCTTTGGCCTCCACCCACTTGGAAACGTAATCAACAGCCACAAGAATGTACTTGTTCCCTCTAGACGACGAAAACGGGCCCATAAAATCGATACCCCAAATGTCAAAAACCTCGCATACCTGAATCGCATTTTGGGGCATCTCATTCCGGGATGAGATATTACCAACACGTTGACATCGGTCACAATTTTTAACAAACTCATGTGCGTCTTTGAAAATAGAAGGCCAATAGAATCCAGAATCAAATACCTTCTTCGTTGTCGAACTCGCACCGTGGTGACCTCCTGTCGGTCCCACATGACAATGGCTCAAAATCTGCCATCCCTCCTTTGTATCTACACATCTCCTAATTAACTGGTCAGCACCAACACGGAAAAGATACGGGTCGTCCCATAGGTAGAACTTAACATCAGCAAAGAATTTCTTCTTTTGCTGGTAAGACATCTTCGGGCGGTATCCATCAGCAAGATAGTTTGCGAAGTCAGCGAACCATGGAAAACCCTCCTCCTGTGCCCTAACGAACATGAGACTTTCCGTCGGAAAACGGTCGTTGATCCTGCCCCCCGAATCTCCTAACTCAGTACCTTCTAGACGTGAAAGATGATCGGCCGCAACATTCTCGGCCCCCTTTTTATCACGGATCTCAATATCAAACTCTTGAAGCAACAGGATCCAACGGATAAGACGAGGTTTGGCATCCTGCTTGCTGAAGAGATAACGAATAGCAGCATGATCCGTATAAACAATCGTTTTGGACAAAACCAGATAGAACCTAAATTTGTCGAAAGCGAACACCACAGCTAAAAGCTCCTTTTCGGTGGTGGTATAGCTTTCCTGTGCGCCGTTTAAGGTCCGGCTCGCATAGTAGATCGGATGGAAATATTTATCCTTCCGTTGTCCAAGAACTGCTCCGACTGCGAAGTCGCTCGCGTCACACATCAACTCGAATGGTGACGACCAGTCGGGAGCAACCATGATCGGGGCGTTAACGAGTTTGTCTTTTAGAAGATCAAACGCCTCGATACACTGCTCGGAAAAAACAAATGGAGCATCCTTCTCCAAAAGTTTGGTCATGGGTCTCGCGATTTTTGAGAAATCTTTAATGAACCGGCGGTAGAACCCGGCATGACCTAGAAAGCTACGAATGGATCTCACAGAGGTGGGTGGGGGAAGATTAGAAATTGTCTCGACCTTCGCTTTATCAACCTCTATCCCCGCACTCGAGATCCGATGTCCCAGAACAATGCCCTCACGAACCATAAAATGACACTTCTCCCAGTTAAGGACTAGGTTGGTATCAACGCAACAGGACATCATCCTCTCAAGATTAGATAAACAATGATCGAAGGAACTCCCAAATACGTAAAAATCGTCCATGAATACCTCCATGGAGTCCTCGATCATATCATGGAAAATGGCCACCATACACCTCTGGAATGTGGCTGGAGCGTTACACAGTCCGAACGGCATACGTTTGTAGGCAAACGTACCGTAAGGACAGGTGAAAGTGGTTTTCTCCTGGTCATCGGGAGCTATGGGAATCTGGAAATACCCGGAGAAACCATCCAAGAAGCATTAGTACTGCTGACCCGCTAAACGCTCCAACATTTGATCAATGAATGGGAGAGGAAAGTGGTCTTTCCTGGTGGTATCATTCAGTCGGCGATAGTCGATGCAGACTCGCCATCCCGTCACAGTCCTCGTGGGGATAAGCTCGTTCCTCTCGTTGGTGACAACAGTCATGCCACCCTTTTTGGGAACCACTTGGACTGGACTCACCCAAGCACTATCAGAAATGGGGAAAATAATCCCCGCATCAAGGAGTTTAATGATGGCCTTCTTTACGACCTCTTGCATTTTCGGATTGAGCCGCCGTTGCGGCTGGATGACAGTTTTGAAATTTTTCTCCATGAGGATTTTATGAGTGCAAAACGAAGGGTTGATACCCTTGATGTCGATAATCTTCCATGCAATTGCCTCTTTTTGCTCTCGTAGCACCCTCAACAACTTCTCCTTCTCGACCTCGGTCAAAGCCGATGCAATGATAACTGGAAGCTTCCTCTCTTCATCTAAAAATGCGTACTCAAGATGGGCAGGCAGATCCCTAAGCTCTAAGGAGGAAGGAGGGCTCTCGACCGAAGGTTGGTCCATCGGATCGTCTCGTACGATCTTAGTAGACACGCCAGATTCAGGGGTATGCGACTCGGTGTCGTCATCTAAGGACTGATTGGTTACGGCAACCATTTCAATCTTCGGAATCTCCCTATCGAGAATCTGGGTGTCGGAGGCAGATCCTCCACAAATTTCGCTGAGAAACTCCCCAACATGCTCCATGATGGTATCAATGAAGTATAAGGAGTCATCAGCAGACTTGGGGTGTTTCAGTGACTGTCGAACGTCAAAGGTGACGTTCTCATCCCCAACTCTCAGAATTAACTTACCCTCGCAGACGTCGATCAACGCCTGTGCAGTGGCAAGGAATGGTCGGCCTAAGATAAGTGGGACACTATCATCATCGTTCATGTCCAGGATGACAAAGTCCACCGGGAAGATGAACTTGTCGACACGAACTAGCATGTTCTCGACCACCCCTCGGGGGTATTTCACAGAACGATCAGCAAGCTGGATACTCATACGGGTAGACCTCGGCTCGCCTAAACCCAACTTGCGATACACGGAATACGGCATGAGATTAATACTGGCACCAAGATCTACCAGTGCATGAACAACCGTATTATCACTCAAGATGCAGGGAATCGTGAAACTCCCAGGATCGGACATCTTTTCCGGTAACTTTCTCTGCAAAACTGCAGAGCAACCAGCACTCAGCGGGATGGAAGAGCCCTCAGCTAACTTCTCCTTATTAGAAAGAATATCCTTAAGGAACTTTGCATATTTCGGCATTTGAGTTAGTGCCTCAAGGAATGGAATGTTAAGGTGAAGTTGCTTCAGGAGATCAAGAAATTTAGTGTTCTGCTCCTCGTCTCTATCCCTGCGGACTCTCCCGGGAAATGGGAGTCTAGGTTTGTAGACTCTCGGTGGTGTGCTGGGTAATGGCTGGTCCTCGGCCTGTGCTGTACTTCCTGGGCTTCGCCTCTGATGCACCTTGGCCGGTGGAGACTCCATCTGAATCTCCTCATCCACCTGCTCCTCTACATCTACCGCAGGCCCCTGATTCACTGGCTTACTACATGCCCCTGCACCGCTCCTCGTCGTCACCGCCTTCGCGAAGGCCTTCGGATTATACTCACTGTTACTCGGAAGTGTACCTGGCAGCCTCTCATTCAGAAGATTCGCTATCTCTCCCATCTGCCTCTCAAGATTTTGAATTGACGCCCCCTGATTTCTCATGAATGACTCGTGTTCCCAAAATTTCTCTTGAGTCTCTTTGTGACGGGAATCCTCTCGAGTCATAAGCTGCGACAGCATCTGAGTCTGCTGTGCCATCATCTCCTCCAGCGTGGGCTTCTTCTCCCCACCACTCTCTCCTTCACCGGAATCCTGGAATAGACTCTGACGCGGCTGGAAGCCGGAATGATTTCCGTTCCTCCAGTTAGGATTTTGGTTACCTCTCCAACCCGAATTATAAGAATTAAAAGAATTAGGGTTTCGGTTCGGATTGTTAACATAGTCGACTGCCTCCTCCTGGAAGCCTACGGGGCATTGAACGGTATCGTGTCCCCCTCTGCAGATCTCGTATAACTTACTTTTCATCTGCAGGTCCTTCACAATCTTCGCTAACGCCTCAACCTGTGCCGCGAGGGCGGTGTTCGTGTCGACTGAATGTATGCCGCGTGATAATGCGTCGACGGTTTTGTTGCTCTTAGAAGGTGTTCGCTGGTATCCACTCATGGCTAAACCGTTAAATAAGGCAATGCACTCATCGGTATCCTTTGTCGTCAATAAGTTGCCTCCTGCAGCAGTGTCAAGCATATTCTGAGTCGCGTAAGTCACTCCGTTATAGAACTTTTCAACAACCGCCCAGTCCTGCAAGCCGTGGTTCGGACATAAAGCAAGTAGGTTTTTGAATCTCTCCCACGCCTCGTAGAAACTCTTAGTGTCCTCCATCTGGAAAGAATGAATCTGGTTACGCAAACGAGCGGCCTTAGCTGGAGGATCGTATTTTTCCAGGAACTGGGTCTGCATAGCGGCCCAAGTAGAAATGGATCCCTGTGGGAGGGACTCAAGCCACAGACTCGCCTGATCAACGAGTGAGAACGGAAAGATACGGAGTTTGATGGCGTCTTCGGATACGTTGGCAAGGTGAAACGTGTCGCAAATACGTGCGATGCGAGTGAGATGTGAATGCGGGTTTTCGTGGAGCAACCCGTGAAATTGAGCAAAATAGGAAATGGTGTTCAGAACGTTCGATGGAATCTGCCAGGTTGTTTGAACTCCTGTAGCTGGTGGAGCAATGCTGGATCTTGCGCCAGCATCGACCGGACGGGCCCGGTCTGCGACTGTCCTCCTCGGTGGTGCGTCGGCCATAATCCTATCCCTAATGATGGGTTCATATAAAGTAGGAGAAGAGAATGAATTACCGACGGATGTAGATGAACTAGAAGACGGTTTTGTACGACGTCTCTCAAGAAGCTCTCTCTCTCTGGTTCGGGAAATCCTTCAACTTCTGGTGGTCCTAGAGATCGAGTACGTCGCATACAACTATTAAAATAAATAAAAGAAATATTAATTAACTAAACTATTTTAAACTAACAAACAAAACAATCAAGAAAGACAAGTAGTAACAAAGCAAGTCCTAACTCGAGTCGTTCTTAAAACGCTTCAAACCGTGTCCCCGGCAACGGCGCCAAAAACTTGATGTGTGAAAATGTATAATATAAATAAAGAACGAATCACAATTAAGCTTTAAATTTATAAAAACGAAAATCCTATAGAAACCACACAAAACCGGCAAGTGTACCGATCATAAATAGTATAGCATCAAGGAAGTCCGGATTTCGAACTCAAAGACACGTGAAAACGTTTATGATTAAGAAAACTCTAACCAAGACTTACCAAAATAATATTTATTTAATTTTTAAGATTTTATTTAACTACTTAAATTAATTTAACTAAACGAAAACGTTTGACAAAACACTTTTAGAAAATTTTGATTTAAATTCAATATGTAAAAACGTCTACCTAGGAATGAATCATGTTGACAGAATTAACAAGACAACGGATTGAAAATATTCAAGACACCGGTTATAAAAGATGACACAACCAAAACTTGTTTAAGAAAGTCAAATTACCTCTCAGTCTCTCTAACAAACTTTAACTTATTTTAGTTGATTTTTAAAGAACAAACCAGAAAAACAATTATTAACGTGTTCAAATATCGACTCTCCTCTCGGTCTCCTCGACACACTATCCTAATGGAGACGAATACTACGCAACCAAGGATAGAGGAACAATTTAACTTAACCCAAATTAAACCAACTAATTGCACATAAACACTCAAACTTGACAAGACAAAAACCCGCTCTCGCGCGGTCTTAATTCTAACAAGTAAAAGCAATGAGACAATATTACTTCTTATTACCTCTCGGTCTCAAAGAAGGTGTATTTTAACTGATTTTTGATGATATATTACCCACTTATCCCTACGGTTGTACTTCCCGCAAATAAACCCAAAACACCAAGTAAAGAGCTTAACAAGCAATCAATTAATCAAAACCGATTCAATTAACTATTGCAAGATGATTATAAGTAATAACAAATAAAACACAGCCATCACACACAATCTAATTTATGGTTTAGTTAAACTTTACATCAACAATTTAAGTCTTGAACATTAACAATCCATTAAACAAGTTAAAACTACTCAACAATCATCTATCCTAGTAGAACAAACAAGTTTAGCTACTCATTGATTTTAGACAGCCACAAACAATCAAAGTAAACATCATAAACATCAATATAAACATGATAAAACTCATTCAAGATCCAAACTCAATCAATAACAAGTCAATCTATCAATCAATTGCAAAACAATGTAAATCAAAAGACCAAATCAATCAAAGTTAGGGTTCTTGAACAAAAAGTAAAGTTTAAAGATGTATACTCAAGGTTTATGGCTGAGATTTGTGAGTGTTTGAAACCCCTAGCTGCTGCCCCAAGATCCCTCTTCTTCCTCTTGCCGCCAACAGCCCCTATAGCCGCCTCTTTTTCTCTTTTTTCTTTCTTTTTCCGGCTGCACTGTAGCTGCGATCGGACTTAGGGTTTTTTTAGGGTTTTGGTTTTTGATTTCGGGTATATGGCTGAAAATTGGCTGATTACATTATTAATTAACATAATATAATATAATATAAGGCTTTTAAGATGTGGGCTTGGGTCGGACCTTGATTAAACTTTGAAACTTTGACACTTAAACCCTCCAAGTTCTCTTTTTCTTGCCTCTTTTTCCACATCTTTCCATAACCTACACAAAACATTTCAACTTTGTAAAACTTTGCACTTAACCCCCTAAACTTACATAAATTTGATATTAAATCATTAAAACATCATAAAATTGTAAGGAAATATAAGTGTGTTATTCAACACATCATGTAAACTGACACATATGTGTAAGTAGGACGACTTGATTTGGAAACCATGTGAATAGGGTCACCGAAGCATGGCGTAGAAAGGTGTTTAATGGAATTAAACATGCCAACTAAACATATGATGTTTAACCGATCCCACAAAACTAGAAGTTGCAAAGGGTTGCAATTGTTTGACTACCTTGTTAATTTGAATAGTGGGATAAAGGTCACCTAACTACTATTTGAATGAAACGTTGGGTTCTAGATTTTAATCATTAATTGTCTTGGAGACATTAAAGGGTATTAACGATTAAAATTATTGATATCGAAAACACTAAATTGAACTTTGTTAAATTCTTTTATAGATGGCCGCAAACAATTCTCAGAACGCTATTATCCCACATGTGCATAACCTATCACTGAGATCCATTCTGGATAAGGATCGTCTAAACTATAACAACTTCATGGATTGGTATCGAAACTTGAGAATTGTTCTCAAGTAGGAGAAGAAATCCTACATTCTGGATGATCCTATTCCTTATGAACCTGATGTCAACGACTTGGATGCCTACACGGATTGGTTAAAGTACACCGAGGATTCGGTGCAAGTTTCTTGCCTCATGTTGGGAACAATGATTCCCGAGATCCAAAAAGATTTTAAGAATCATGGGGCATATGACATGATCACCTAGCTTAAGGAAATGTTCCTTACTCAAGCTAGGGTGGAACGCTTCGAAATGGTTCGAGCATTTCATGCATGCCGTATGGAAGAAACCCAATCCGTCTCATCTTATGTGCTTAAGATGAAAAGCCATATTGGTCGGCTTGAACGGCTTAATTGTCCCATCTCAAGAGAGTTAGCCACGGATTTGATCCTCAATGGCTTAACTAAAAGGTTTGAGACATTCTTCATGAATTACAACATTAATGGATGGGACAAGAGTATTGGTGAGATTCACGTAATGCTCAAAATAGCCAAAACCGGAATGGGTAAAAAGGTTTTACCCGTTCTTGCAATCAATGAGGGTGGCTTGAAGAAGAGGCATCATCCAGAACCCAAGGCAAAGGTTGTTGTTGGTTAGGGGCAAGTCAAGAGAGGGTTCAAGGGAAAGGCAAAGGCGGAACCCAAACCCAAGAAGCTAAACGTTATCTCCGAGGATCCGTGCTTTGGTTATGGGGAGATAGGTCACTGGATGAGAAACTGTCCGACCTATCTCAAGGAGTTGAAAGCTAAGAGGGATGCGGGGAAAACCTTAGGTACTCATGATCCATATTGATCTTAATATTATTTCTTCTAACACATGGGTATTGGATACCGGATGTGGAACTCACATATGCAATTCAATGCAGGAGTTCAAAAGAAGAAATGATTACAAGAAAGGAGATATTAGTCTCTTCATGGGCAATGGAGCAAAGGTTGACGTCCAAGCTCGAGGAGATTATGTTTTGAAGCTTCCAAATGGTTTGAAAGTTCTTTTGAAAAACATTTTGTACTCTCCTAGTTTGACTAGGAATATTATCTCTATTTCTTCATTAAGACAATTTGGTTATGATTTTAAGTTTGTAAACAATGATATTTGTGTTTTCATGAATGATGTCTTTTATTTTAAGGCAATGCCGTCTAATGGCATTTATGAATTAGTTCATGATAATACCTCCATTGATAACTCATTGTACCAAGCTAGCACCAGAAGACTCAAATTGGATTTGAGTGAAACTTTTCTTTGGCATTGTTGCCTTGGTAACATAAACAAGGATCGCATTCATACACTTCAAAAGAGTGGTCTTTTGGAATCAAATGTGAACAAGGAGCCCTTTAGTGGAACTAATGAAAGGACAAATAATTTATTAGGTATCATACATTCGGATGTATGTGGTCCTTTTAAGACAATGACAAGGAATGGTGAAAGATACTTCATTACCTTTATCGACGATTATAGTCGCTATGGGTATGTGTTCTTGTTATGGCACAAAGATGAAGCCTTTGAAATGTTCAAAGTCTTCCAAAATGAAGTACAAAATCAACTCAACAAAACAATCAAAGTATTTCGTTCTGATAGAGGAGGTGAATACCTCAATGATGCGTTTCTAGAACATCTTAGGAGTAGTGGGATTGTCTCACAACTTACTCCACCTGTAACACCGCAACACAATGGTGTGTCCAAAAGGAGGATTCGAACTTTATTGGATATGGTTCCATCCATGATAGCTAGAAGCACATTACCTCTATGACTTTGGAGTTTCACAATGATCTTCGCAGCCCGTATTTTAAATTTGGCACCAACCAAGAAAGTGGAAAGGACAACTTTTGAAATATGTCATGGAAGGGTTCCATCGTTATCATATTTAAAGGTATGGGGTTGTGAGTCTTATTTCAAGAACAACACCCAAAACAAGCTTGAAAATCGATCCACTAAGTGTATCTTTGTAGGATATCCCAAAGATTCGATGGGATATTATTTCTACAATCCAAGCGAGAATAAAGTGTTTATTGCTCGAAAGGCTGAGTTCTTGGAAAAAAAGGTTCCTTATGGAAGAAACTGATAGAACTCTGGAACTCAAGGAGGATCGAGAATCACAAGCCGATACACGTCTGATTGACACAAGCAATCAACAAGAGGTTGTTGAGAATGATCAAATGGTTGATCAAAACACACAAAACGTTCGCAAATACGGGTGAATTTGCACCCCACCCGAAAGGTATGGATTTTTCATGGATGGATGTTATGTGGTAGATTCGGATGAACCAACCACATACCGAGATGCAATGTCACAATCTGATTGTGATAAATGGCTGGAAGCCATGAACATTGAGATGCAATCCATGCATGATAACCAAGTATGGGACTTGGTTATACCATCTCTAAATTCCTAGCTGGTTGGAAGTAAGTGGGTTTTCAAGAAGAAAACTGTAGGACCGATTCGGGACTCGTTTCCCAATGATTCACGGGGGCAACGTGTTAGAGTGCGGAATCCTCTAACACGGCGATTCGGTGGCGATCAACGGGCACGTAGGTACGATTCCTAAAGGAGTTTGACGCCTAGGATTGGAGGAAACGACCAAGAACACGAAGAACGCTTGAGAGAGTTTCTGGAGGCTGCTGGTTCTGTGATTTACGTGAGTGTGTGTTCTGTTCAGGAGCTCCTGTGAAATTTCCTAAGTAACGTTTATATATCGAAAACTGGTTCGATCGAATGAGATACCCATTCGATCGAATGAGATCTGGTTCGATCGAATCAGTCACTGATTCGATCGAATCAGCTTCGTTTGACATTTTCAGTACGTTAACTTGGTTTCACGATCGTTGGTTTCTTGTTGAACCAACCTGATAGAACTGGGGACATACATGTGACATTTCATGTCCTAACAAACTCCCCCTTGGAGCCAGTTCTATTTGATTGTAACCAATCGAGTTCTCTTGCTCGACCGTAACTCCCCCTTGGAGTTATCTCACTCTCTCTTTTCTCAAAACTAGTGGTGCATACGTTGCATCCACAAACTCCTTACTTCATGTAGTTCTCTCTTTATCAAATGGTACAGTCAGTCAGACTTACCATAGGTTCCGCATATCCTGAGACGCTGTCAATTGGAATTTTGGATTAATATTTAAGCACAATTGTATTAGATTTGCAAAATTGACATTTAAAGCATAATCTATCACAATATTCCAAATCATATTTTATTCAATTCAACACAATTACAATCAGAAGATTTAACTTTGAATTACAACAAGAAACAAGATAAACGATAGACATGACAATTAATCTTTAGTTTCTTGGGCATACTTCTTCTGTTGTTCTTTCCAATTTGATCCTGCATGTATGTCATAGGCAAAGCAAATCCTAATGACATTTCTGTACGTTAACGCTTGCTCTATGTCTTCGGGAGCGTAAAGAATCTCTGTCTTGTACAACGTATAGACATCCTCCTTTGACAAATTTGTGAGCCACATTGGATCAAAAATACGAATTGTGCTCCAGTTTCCATAGTCATTGAGCACAATAACTGCCTCATGCAGTCTTCCATCATAGTACCAATGCCTGAATGATTTGTAGAAGTCCTGCTTCATCTTTCTAAGAGGAATCTTCTTCATTGTGAGTGGTGGCATGTACTTCAAAATAACTTTTGGCCTGTTGGTGATCGGATCGATCTCCTTTTTGCTTAGATATCTCTTCGGCCTTTGAGGTGTGATCATCTTCCATTTTGTGTTGTACTCTTTTCGCAACACATTCTGATAATACGTGGCAAATGGAGATGAGTTGGCGTATAGCAGATCAAGATAATTCAGACGGTTCAGATCATGAGTAGGAAGGGTCTTCAAATCAGTAATACGTTGAAAGTATTCAACCCCTCTTTCTCTCTTGACAGCTACGCAGTTAAGATCCTTCAGACATGCCCAAGCGATAATTTCTCCTGAAGTTCTGCGACCCTTCATTTTATATGACGTTGTATGAGGAATGGTCGGCTTCGCTTGTTGTCTGGATCTTATCTTCTCAAGAATAGCATTGAATGCTTTCTTGCATTCCTCGGTTATCTCTAAAAATTCGGCTTGAACCGCTTCAGAAGGCTGTTCCATATTGTTTGACCTTTCTTCAGCCTTTTTCTGCATTTCCTCCTCTGTTACATTTTGGAAGAAACTTGCAAAGTTAGGAAGATCGTCATTTTGAGACGTATAGTATTCAGGGTACTCTTCCTTTGACAAGTCTTCCATTTCAATGTCATCAAATTGAGAGGGATCGACGTGTGAGGGATCAGTGGCCGTAGATGATGATGATTCAGGTGTAGCAGCAGAAGAAGACGTTTGTTCGGTTGGAGGCAAAGCCAGATACTTGCCTGTTTCTACGTTGGATAACTCAAACATTTGTTCCAATTCTTCTTCTGTGAAATTATGAGAAATTTCACCTTCTTCCAAGTCTCCACTTGCGAAGTTTCGCTGCTCATTTGGATTGTCCAGTAGAAACGTGAAAAATTCTGCTGCTGTTTTTGATTGCAGCGGTTGGACATTAAACGGATCATCATCACCTGTTTGATTAAACAACCACAATGTAACAACAATTTTAAGTAAACATATGTAATATCATAAACATGAAATACAATATCATTACATATGAAACTGAGTTTATACAAAAATCATCATTTAACAAGATTTAACATTTAAATCCTCACTACATTCACTCAACTCACTCTTTAGTACCTTCACCTCCATCATCTGAAGAGTCAAGTTCGTCTGTGTCCACATCAACATTTGTTGGACCTTCCAAACGTAGAACATCTCCTTTCAATTCTGTTACTTTCGCCTCAAGGCTTAGATTCGACTCTCGTAGTTCCTTGATAGAAGAGCCCTGTTCGGCGACAGTCGCATTCAGCTGAGTGTTTTCAATTCTGAGCATGTCGTTTTCGGCTTGAAGTTTGGCAATCTGCTCATCTTTCAGTCGATTTTGCTCTTCTTGCCGTCTATTCAGCTCTTCTTGCTCAGTCTTGAACATGAACATCTTCATCATTGCCTTGTGAAGATCAGCTAGTTCTGTTGCAACCTGAGGAGGTATAGACATTTCTGGTTGAGGTTGAGTAGTCGGTTGTGGTGCTGGTTGTGGTGCTGGTTGCTGTGGTGGTGGTGGTGCTTGTTGAACGGGAGGAGCAGCAGACGAAGTCCCAACTGATTGTAACGGTGGAGGACGTGGGAGATCAGAAAATAGACTACGATACTTCCTTGTAACCTTCTTCTTTTGCCTCTTCGCAGGCCTTTCTTCGCCCGCAATTATATCGGCCAGTTGCTCCTCGGCCCTAACCTCACCAGCAAAGTGCACATCTGATGCACTTGCTTCATCACTAGCATCCAGATCTTCAGCGTTAAAGAATGAATCAGCCTCTTTTTCGGCATCTGTTCTGGTGTCTGCCGGTACCGCCTCCTCCTCAGTGTCAGACTCGTCGCTGGTTTTCTGATAAGGTAAGTTCTCGACGTCTGAATCACTGGCGGCTTTCCTCCACTTCCTCTTCGGAGGAGCCTTGTAAGACTGATTTGCCACGTGCCCAAAACACCTTTTGTGTGGTGGCCTTGTGGGGCGGTCCTTGTATGATTTTAATCGATTGAGGGTTTCGTTCTTCATGTGGTCCAGTTTCACCACATCACCCTCATTTTCTTTCAGTAAACCCGGAGCTTGACTATCGACGATCATTTGCACAAATCGCGGGTACTGTAGAAACTTCTCACCCGCCCCTTGTTTTATTGTAAGATTCTCCACCATATGGCTGAAGGTCATATGCGAGAAGTTGTAGGGGCGGTTCATCACTAATGCAGCCATTGTAAACTGCATGCTTTCCCTCAATTTGTCAAAACTTGTTCTTTGAGGCCCTAAGCAGTGCATCACCACGTGTGCCAGATATTTGAACTCTGGACACAGATTGGCTTTATGGAGTAGACCGGCATTTAGGTCACCGTCGTACTTCATTCTGGCAAAACAGCCTCTGGTTCCAGCAGGATGTAACACAGTAGGATCTGAATCAGAATCAACAAACCCACAGACTTCCCTGAGGATTTGGGCAGATACAACAATTTCATGCCCTCTAACAGTGGAGCGAATTACCGACGGCACAGCTGTTTTGTCGTGCGAGGCATTCCTCCAGAATTCCTGTTGAACTGACATGATGGGTTCTACTACCCTAGAGATAGGTCCGTGAATCCTGGACCGTTTCAGAAATTTGATCATGGTTGCAAAGTCTTTCCCATGGCTTGCCTTCTCGTCAAGAAAGGCTACAATGTTGTGCTTGATTGATGTTTTGAAAGGCACAAAAACTTCTGCAACTTCAGCCATTTTATCTGCAAACATAAACGTGTTAGAACGAACAGATATCGAAAAGACTGAATGCGTTTAACATTTTCAAACTTTCTGGACTGGTTCAATCGAATGAGTAATGATTCGATCGAATGAGCTACTCATTCGATCGAGTGAGATCTAGTTCGATCACAGACAGTCGAATGAGATAGAATTCACCTTTGACCTCTGATTCGATCGAACTACTGACCGAATAAGTCTCATTCGATCGAACAAGAGACTCGTTCGACCGAATAGACTGATTCGACTCCTTCAAACAGCAGCCCAGAATGTGAAGAATCCCGATCGAAATTTTCGATCGTTTACACGATACACAACACACAGATAGCAACATTAAACTTTTATCAACATTAAACTACAAGTTTTAAACGGTTAAAAACAGTTTATTGTGTGTTTCTTTCTAATGTCCGATTCCGAGAACAAAACGACCAAAAACTTGATCAAAACACGGTTATAATCCAAAAAATCTTACATATTTGTGATGTACGAGAAAAACCGAGTAAGATGAATGGATCAAAACGAGGGATTCGCGAAAACGATTTTGAGAGCAATTTTCTGTAAAATTTTTCAAACTATTCTGACCGATCGAATGAGTCTGAGTATTTATACTGTTTCTGGACTCATTCGATCGAATGAGATGTCATTCGATCGACAGGACTTGTTCGATTGGACCAATCGATCGAATAAGTCTCTCGCAACAACTCTCATTCTCACAACAACTGACTCGATCGAATCGTCTCATTCGATCGATTTACTCGATCGAATAGCCACATATTCGATCGAATGAGGAAAAAAAACTTTGAAAAAATAAACTTTTAAACTTTTTATTCCCCGCCATCGATCGTGGTGCCTTTGAACCTGCAAGAAAACATAAACTTTTGACACTTGGTTAGTTTTCTTAGACATTTTCCGATAATGAGAGCTTAGTTCCTACAGAACATATAGACCATAAAACATTAGTAAACACACGGAAAAATATCAGGCACAACCATCTTTGGGTTTTCTTGCCACTTCTTCTTTCTTTCATGCACAGCCGGTTGCGCAGATAAACATTTAGCAACCTGCATGAAGTTTTCTTTCATTCCTACAAACTGGATAAACATTTAGTAGGAATAGACAGGGATCAGACTACCTGTCACGATGATTTCTCATCGATTTTCAAACAAACAGAACTAAATAAAATGAAAAATAAATAGAAATAAAATCTTTTTGATTTTTTTTTTTTTTTTTTTTTTTTTTTAAGTATTTACAGGGAGGGACAGGGATCAGACTACCTGTCACTGGATGATTTCTCATCAACATTAAAGCAGAATAAAAATAAAAATAATTCAGAATAAAAATCTTTTTGAATTTTTATAATATTCAAACTGAAATAAGCAACTGTACAAAATTTAAAGTAAAATATTTTTGGTTGAGAATGATCTATAATAAGAAATCATACAGACTTATTTGACTATCTACTGAGACTTATCGTGATTTTTCACATGTTTTTGATTTTTCTGAATAAAATAATATACAATATTAATCTAGACATAATGAACATTCTTTTTGTGAGAAAGATCCGAACATGGGATCAGTACTGACATTGTAGCACTCAGTAAGTTCAATATAATTTCTTTTGGTCGATACATATTACCGATGCGATTATGGGTATATTTGTCCATTTAAACTTAAACAAACATCCTCTCGTCTGTCAATGACCATTTGATAATTGCTTTAATCATATTTCTATGATAATTGCTTGTGATCACAGCTATGTGTCCCACCATATTTTTGATTGACTCATGTAGGACCTCACAACATATTGAACAGTCAAATCGGCGCATCTTATTTTTGACAAACGACCATAAGCTTATAGGATCCCCTTTGTTCGCTTTTCATCAAATTTTGTTGCTTTTCACATTCTTGCGAATTTAATTAGCAACTTGATGATTTTATCATGTTTTCACATACGTGTTCGGTATTCATCTACTTGTCCCAAAATCATTTATTTTATTTTTTTTCAGGAGATATCCAAGTTATCAGCGCTGTCCAGGTCGATACTTACGTATCACAGAGGGAGATAATAACTTTAGATATACCAGCATGGAAGAGCGCTGTCCAGGTCGATACTTACGTATCACAGAGGGAGATCATTCCAAAACCGGTGGAGCATAAGATATTTAATACAGATATCCAAGTTATCAGCGCTGTCCAGGTCGATACTTACGTATCACAGAGGGAGATAATAACTTTAGATATCCCAGCATGGAAGAGCGCTGTCCAGGTCGATACTTACGTATCACAGAGGGAGATCATTCCAAAGCCGGTGAAGTATAAAATATTTAATACTCCCCCTTAATCAACGTTTAAAGCATATGATTTAGAAGGGACTTTCGATGAAAGCAGACCTGCAACACGAAGATCTAACATTCTTTAAGAATTTAGGTTTTGGGGGAACCAATTTGGGCCGATGGTAATTCGTGTACGCGTGATAAGACATATCCTCAATTGATATTGGTCTTTAGACAGTGACGTCTCGTCAATTTATCTTAGATGTACACCCATAGCTGACAATCTAAATGATTTAGATAGGTCAAATCCAGACTCAATTCAGTAAGATAAGCCTACCAATATATCACATTAGTACTATGCATGACCAATTTTTCACTTTATATCTTTTTAACATCATGCTACTGTCAGTGTGCCATCACTTCCCAAAGGTTGGATACAATTTCTCATTTTCTGATTATTTGAATGTTTTTTGGATTTTTTTTTTCAATATAAGGAAAATGAAAATAAGCTATACAGAAATGAAAATCTTTTTGATGTCTCAGTATGATAGCGTCTGTGTACTATCATCTTTCTTGTAACAAGATCAACTTCTCAAAATTTTAAAATTTTTGATGTTTTTGGGTTTTTGTATTTTATATTGTTTTTGGTTTTTCTTGCCTTTTTTTTTTTTTTTTTTTTTTTTTTTTTTTTTTTTTTTTAACTTCAATCGCCCCGATCAGTTCAGTCGTCAGGTTAACGGCTATCCCGAAAATCCAATGGATCAGCTGGACCGACCACATACTAGTATGTGTCCTTCTAACTAAGTATGATCGACTAATTTTCAGCGAAAGAATGAAAACTCATCATAAACCGCCCCGGTCACTGTCAGTCATCTGGTTAATGGCTATCCTTATATTCTACAAGTAGAAATGAGGACCAAACATATCCTAAGACATGTCCTTCAAACTGAGGTAACCGACATAATTTTAAGCGATAGTGACGTTTTATATTGTTTTTGGTTTTTCTTGAAACCTTTCTCCCCCTAAAAATTATAAAAACAAAATCTTTTTGGATTTTTCAAATTTTTTAAGAAAAGAAAAAATGAAAAACAATTTAAATGATATCTTCAGGAACATCATCTGATTGACGTTTAACGCCGTTGATCTCTAGCAAATATAAAAACCGTGGTTTGTCAAATGCTTTAGTGAAGAGATCAGCGCGTTGTTCCTGAGTGGGGATTTTTACCACATCGATTAACTTCTTTTCGTAACAGTCACGAAGGAAGTGATATCGAATTTCGATGTGCTTCGTTTTGCTAAATTGGACAGGATTTTTGGTAATTGAAATAGCAGCAGAATTATCAAGATATATGGGAGTAGTAGAACATTCAATACCGTAGTCACGCATCTGTTGCTGAATCCAAATAACCTGAGAACAGCAACTGGCAGCCGCTATATATTCCGCCTCAGCTGTTGAAGTGGAAACTGACGTCTGCTTTTTGCATTGCCACGTTACTAAACGACTTCCAAAGAACTGACATCCTGCTGTTGTTGATTTGTAATCGAGTTTACAACCACCATAGTCCGAATCACTATACGCATGTAGATCAAAGTTATCATCATGAGGATACCAAAGACCCCAATCTGGAGTACCCTTCAGATAACGCAAAATTCTTTTGACTGCAATAAGATGGGAGACCTTCGGCTTTGACTGGTAACGTGCACAGAGACACGTGCACAGAGACACGTACCAAGCTCTCGGGGCTTGGTGAAGACCGTACAAAGCTTTGTTGAGCAGGTAGGCTTTGTCCTTGTGATTTGGGTCTTCAAAACCTGGAGGTTGTGCCACATATACGGTCTCTTCGATGTGACCGTACAAAAAGGCACTCTTGACGTCCATCTGATATACTTTGAATCTCTTGAAAGACGCATACGCCAAGAACATCCGGATTGCCTCCAAGCGCGCAACCGGAGCATACACCTCATTGTAGTCTAGGCCTTTGATTTGCCTAAACCCTTGGACCACCAGGCGGGCTTTGTTGCGAACAATCACTCCACGATCGTCACGTTTACATTTGAGTACCCACTTAGTGCCAATTTTCTTCTGTCCTTTGGGGAGATCCACCAGCTTCCACACACCAAGTCTCTTGAACTGCAATAATTCTTCTTGCATGGCTGAGACCCAGTTAGCGTCTTTCAACGCATCGGTGATGCTGTTTGGTTCTTCTTGTGCTAAGAAGCATTCATGGGCATTTAGCGCAACTGATCCTGACTCCATCATTTCAGTGTAGAGTCCAAAATTCAGCTGTCGACGTGTTTTGACACCCTGTTGAATGTCCCCTATAATGTTGTCTTGTGGATGATCACGTTCAGTCCTAACCACCGGATTGTCAGGAACGACAACATTTTGTTCCAAGTTAGTTAAGTTCGGCTCAGGAACTGGAGCGGTTGGTGCCTCTGAAGTAGACGTTAGAGGCTGTTCTGCATTTGGTGCTTCTTGATTTGACGATGAAGGTTGTGGAGTAACCTGTGTCGGCGCCGATTGTACATCATCTGCTGGTGATTCATCTTCAGAGTCAGATTCGGATGACTCTTGAACTTGCTCGCTAGACTCTGTGGAGGAAGACGATGATGGACCAGGATGAGGTGAAGATTGCTGTGATTCATCAGGAGGTGCATTTTGCGCCTCATACATCATCTGAATAGCAACCTCATACAGATTGAATGACTTGAACAATTTGTCAAAATCAAACAACCAGTCTTCTCCTGACCCCTTGGCTGGTTCTGTATAGCGTTGAACGTCGACATGGTACCATTCTTCAACTAATTTTGTTGATCTGTTGAAGACCCTTTTGAGAGGTACACTGTAACCCAGAAAATAGCCGTTGATGATCTTCTCCTCGAACTTATTATCAACTTGCCTTTTAAGTAACGTGCAAAGAGCTCCGAATGGTTCCAGGTGCTCTAAGTTAGGCCTCCGTCGTTGAAGAAGCTCGAAGCTTGTCTTGCCGTGGCGCTTGACAATGCCTACCCGATTCAATGTGAAACAGGCGTTGGCAATTGCCTCACTCCAAAACGTGACAGGCAACACTGAGTCTGCTAACATTGTTCTAGCTGTCTCGATTAACGTTCGATTTTTCCTTTCAGCAACCCCGTTCATTTGTGGAACGTACGGGGCACTGAACTTATGAACAATGCCTCTTTCTTTGCAAAAGTTTTCAACATGCGCATTCTTAAACTCTGTCCCGTTATCTGAACGCATTCTCCGAACCTTCAGATTGTACTGTGACTCAAGAGTTGTAACCAGCAGATTTATACACCCAAATGCCTCGGACTTTGCTTTCAAGAAAAACACCCAAGAGAATCTCGAATATTCATCAGTAACCACTAGGCAGTATGAGTGCCCAGAGATACTCTTGACGCTTATTGGGCCAAAAAGATCCATATGAAGGAGTTCCAATGGTATATCAATCGAGTGGAAACTCTTAGACTTGTGGGACCTTTTTACTTGCTTTCCCGCTTTGCACTGCACACACGAATCAGGGAGACGGAAACTTCTCAGATTAACTCCCTCAACTAGCCTGTTGTGCCCAAGCTTATTCATGTTCCTGACATTAATGTGTCCCATCCGTTTATGCCATATGACAGTATCACGTTCGGATGCCTTGGACACAAAACATGTCGCCGTTGGAGACGATGACCCTGCCTTAGCCATATCCAGAATGTAGAGATCACTCTGGCGTGCGGCTGACATTAAAACCTTGTCTTCAGGAATGGTGAATTCCTTAGCCAAGATGTGGCAGTCTCGGTCATCAAACATAACTTTGAAACCCTTGTCGCAGATTTGACTTATCGACAACAGGTTGTTCTCCAACTCCTTGATGAAATTAACCTTATCAAACGAAATTCGCCCATTTGAAACAATTCCTTGGGCCGTGATGTAACCACCTTGAGTTCCTGCAAAGGAAACTGCACCTCCTTTTATCTGTCTGACACTGGATAAGAGATTCATGTTTCCAGTCATGTGCCTGGAAGCTCCTGAGTCGATGATCCACATGTTGAATCTTGGATCATAAAGAGCAACCTGCACACAAAAAGCAAAAGGTTTAAACATCATTGGAAACCCAAGCCTTTATGGTCTTGGGTTTTCCATTATCGTCACGAATTAACAGTTCAATCCATTTACCCTCATTAACACTGTTTTCTGGTTTGACATTGTTATCAACAGTGTTGTTTTTCTTTTGATTCCAACTGTCAGTCTTCTTCTTAGCATGTTTGACATAGCTGGTTGAAGACGGACTTTCACTTGTTGAAGTGGAAACACTTGGGTTTGAGGGATCAACAACTTTTGTTTTAACATTTTGATGTTGTTGTTGGTTCGGTGATCTGTGTGGTGAGGTTGGCTGAGGTTTCCTAGGAGAAACCGACCGCGGTGTGTGAGACCGAGTTTGACTTTGAATGTCAACGGTCGGTCGCCTCATAGGAGTTGACTTGACATATCTAGGATCCGGAGTTGATATGTATTGCTTAGGATCCGTGTACTTGTAGCAGAATCTTGCTATATGGCCAACCTCTCCACATGAGAAACAGTAGTTTCTCCCCCTTTGACGTGGTGGAGAGTAATGACTTTGTTGTTGTTTGTTACCATAGTACCCCTTGGATTTGACATTTTGGGGTGAGGTTTGTCTGGGAGGGGGTTTTGAAAAATTATGTTTTTCATTAAAGTTACCCTCCTTGACAAACTGGGTACCATGTTCCACATGCACTTTCTCAGATTTATGATTAAACTTGTTCTTCTGAGAATTACTTGTTGTTGCCTTTGATTTAGATGTGGATGGACCTGACTTAGTTGTGGAACCTAAGTCTGTGGCAACAACATTTGGTTTTGGCTTGGTCTCAGGAGCCGGGTCAATGACTTCTTTACCCTTGGACTTTGAAATTTGTTTTGTGTCCTCGGGTGTTTTAACATTTGAGTCATCTTCTGGCACAGCTCCTGGTGTGCTCACAAATTGGTTCAGCACTGGGGGTGGGACATTGTGATATCCCACACCTCTTTCCTTTTTGCACCGGAACTCGGGGATAATGTGTTCTAGCAAATAAGAGGAATTGGAGTAACTCTTTAACTTGAAAGTCAATGATTCAAGATCAGCTTTTGTGTTCTCCATTTCCTTTTTCAAGACATTATTTTTATTGATATGAAAGTTTATAGAGTCTTGTTGATTTAGAACACATATCTCCAATTCCTTGTTCTGACGCTTAAGGCTATCAACTTTTTCTTTAAAAGCAGACTCTTTCTGCTTCCAAGCCTTGTTTTGAGCAAGAGCGTCAGTCAGTTCAATTAAAGATCTTGAGGCTGCTTGTTTATAAGCCTCGAGATCTTCAATTCTCTCTTTCAGAGAGTGAATTTCTTGTTCAGACATTTCACATTTTAAACATTTGGTATTTTCTGGTTTGGGAGTAGTAGGGTTAGAACTTACCTTGGCATCATTTGACGTCTCTGCCATGAACGCAAAGTAAAGATTCCCTGCTCTTTCCAGAAAAGATGCAGAAGTTGCTTTTGACAGTACTTCATTGACTTCTTCAACAGTAGCAGCTTCTGCAGGAATTGTTGAACTTGGAGATGATTGAGGAACATTTGACTCTTTTGCTTGATCCTCCTTAATCTCCACTGATGACACTTCAGCTTCATGCTCTCCTTCATTTATTTCAGTAGCTGGCTCCTCGACAATGTATTCTTCATCAGTTGAGGAATCATCAGACACAGATTTTGAGTCTCCATCCACAATGGTGATGTCAGCCATGTTAATGCTGAAGTTCCAGGACTCACCTTCATCACCTTGAACAGCAAGAGCAGTTTCATTGTTGATGTTGGCGTTGTTTGCTGCTGTTTGATTCTGAGGGACCAGTTGTCTCTCATTGTTGATATTTGCAGCGGCTGCAGCAGGAGTAGATGAAGTTGAAGTAGTTCGGAAGGGATATTGGTGACCTTCCCTCTTTGGTTTAGAGCACTCCTTGGCAAAGTGACCAAGTTCGCCACAGTTGTAGCATTTAACTTTGGTTTTATCAAAACCAAACTTGGATTTATTATTGATTGAAAGGGCTTGGCCTGTTTTCTTAGCCCACTTTCTAGCCCTACGGAACGCGCTGCCAAGTGCCCACATGATGTCGATGCGTTCCATATCATCTTCATCTAGCTGTTCATAGTCATCGCTGTCCAGATGACTGTTGCCAAGTTTACCAGCCACCATTAAGCTGTATGATTCAATTATTGTGCCTAACGTTGCCATATGTTCTTTGGCAACTTCCACCGTTACCTTTCCCAAGCCTTCAGTGTTTAACGTTGCCTTTTCAGTTGACTTGGGTCCGGAGTTAGAACTTGAATTTCCGGAATTTGATGTTGGTGGTGCAGAAGATCTCGTTTCGGTCCCCTTAGATTGATTTGACATTGAGGAGACAAACGCAGTCTTCATTGGAGCATGGTCATTTGAATCTGACATTGGTGATTTTGACATGTACAGCGACTTGTCAGATGTTGCTCTGGGTTTCCTGGAGGATGCTCTTAATTCAGCGTCTTCCTGTCTGATTTCTTTTATAAAGTCAGAAAGAAGAATCGTCTCCAATTGATGACTTCTTCTCATCACAGTCAGGAAGGTGTTCCAGCTTGTTGGGAGTCCTTGAGCGAGACATCTAACCTTTTCAGTCCCTGTTGTTTTGACATTATAAGACTTTAGCTCTGACATAAGATGATAGAATCTTGACAGCAACGATTCAATGTCTTGGCCGGATTCTGGACCAAACAAATCAAATTCACGCTTTAGCTCCCGTGCGTGAATTTCTTTAAGTGACTCAGATCCTTCGCATCGTTCTACCAGTGCGTTCCAAAGAGTTGACGCTGTTGTGAACTGGTTAAATTGATGGAAGAGATCGCTGGAGAGAGCTTGAGACAGTAAAGAGAAGGCTTTCTTCTCAGCATCAAAGGCTATCTTTTGTTCTTCTGACAGCCTAAAGTAGCTCAGGCTTTCACCATCATCGTTTGTAGGATGCACCCACGTTGTCTGAACCGCTTCCCATAGTCCAGGATTCACACCTGTGATATGAATCTGGAATCTTGTCTTCCAGGTAGTAAACTCATTGAGTGCCATCAACTTTGGAGGCTTGTTGAAGCTTCCAGATTCTGAATCACTCTCAAGGATCGATTGGATCCTTTTGTTTGTACTTGAACTGGCAGACATGTTTGCTTCTTTGTTTTACACTTTGATCTGTAAACACTTAACAAATAACGTTAGTAACAAAAGTGTCAGTCAATTCTAGTGAAAAAGTTCACTTGAAAAGACTGAAAAATAATTGAAAATTTGCTAAGTATTGAGAAATCAGCCTTTTAATCGAATGTGTTCTGATTCGATCGAATGTGTTCTTTATTCGATCGAATGTGTCCTGATTCAATCGAATGTCTGACTGATTCACTGTTCTGGTCTTCTGAAGCTTATCCGATCGAATATGATCTTGTTCGAGCGAATGAGGTGACAGGTTCGATCGAATGAGTGTCCGGTTCGATCGAAAGGGTTCTGGCAGTCGAATAAGAAAGAGATTGAATGGGTGGAACGAATATGAGACTTGTTCGATCGACTGGATGCAGGTTCGATCGAAAGGATGAATTTGATTCGATCGAATGGACTTGGCGCAAATCACGGCGGGAAAAACTAATTCGGTCAAAATTCAAACTGGTTCGATCGAATAGAAGGCTTATTCGATCGAATGAGTTCCAAAAATACTACTTGTTCGATCGGGATTTTCGTAATTTCCAAACTTAGAAGATTTGACCAGATTTTCGGTTTTAAAATCACTAACACGAATCCTAATTGATTTAGAAGCAAAATAGGACTCTTTTAAGTGTTTTAACACTTAAACAAACAAGCAAACACATAAATATGGATCAAACATTTAAAAAACGAAGAACACTTTGAATGTTCTTGATAAAACCCGAAATTTTAAGAACAAAAATTTGATGATTTAGACGTGTAAACCAAACACAAATGATTAGAATTGATTGAAAATCAATAAACCAACACTTTTAACATCAAATTTTAAGATCAAAAACCAAAATATATGACTTTTTATGAGTTTTTGATAAGAACACTAAGAACACCAAGAACAAAAACACTTTTTATGAGTTTTTGTAGGACCGATTCGGGACTCGGTTTCCCAACGATTCACGGGGCAACGTGTTAGAGTGCGGAATCCTCTAACACGGCGATTCGGTGGTGATCAACGGGCACGTAGGTACGATTCCTAAAGGAGTTTGACGCCTAGGATTGGAGGAAACGACCAAGAACACGAAGAACGCTTGAGAGAGTTTCTGGAGGCTGCTGGTTCTGTGATTTACGTGAGTGTGTGTTCTGTTCAGGAGCTCCTGTGAAATTTCCTAAGTAACGTTTATATATCGAAAACTGGTTCGATCGAATGAGATACCCATTCGATCGAATGAGATCTGGTTCGATCGAATCAGTCACTGATTCGATCGAATCAGCTTCGTTTGACATTTTCAGTACGTTAACTTGGTTTCACGATCGTTGGTTTCTTGTTGAACCAACCTGATAGAACTGGGGACATACATGTGACATTTCATGTCCTAACAAAAACCAATATGCATGTAAACTTGGATACTTATAAAGCTAGACTCGTAGCAAAAGGTTTCACTCAAACTCAAGGGGTTGACTATGATGAAACTTTCTCGCCAGTGGTGATGCTAAAGTCTATAAGGATATTGTTTGCCATAGCCGCATATTATGACTATGAGATATGTTGAATGGATGTCAAAACTGCTTTTCTAAGGGGACACCTTGAGGGGGATGTCTATATGGTTCAGCCTGAAGGTTTTGTCGATCCACAACATCCTAATAAAGTATGCAAGTTAAAGAAATCAAACTATGGATTGAAACAAGCATCTAGAAGTTAGAATCACGGTTTTGATGATGAAGTTAAGAAGTTTGGATTCATCAAAAACGCTGATGAAGCTTGTGTGTATAAGAAAGCTAGTGGGAGCATCATTACCTTTCTGGTATTATATGTCGATGACATACTATTATTTGGAAATGACATTCCAACCATGGAGGGCGTAAAAGCCTGGCTTGGAAATTTCTTTTTCATCAAGGATCTTGGTGAAGCCGCCTTTCGATCACAATTGGGATATGTCTTCGTTCTAAATGGTGGTGCTGTCTCTTGGAAGAGCGCAAAACAAACGTGGTAGCCTTGTCCACCACTGAATCAGAATACATCACCGCCTCCTTGGCAGCTCAAGAAGCTGCGTGGATTAGAAATTTCATTGCTGACCTAGGGGTAGTCCGTACCATTCAGGACCCTCTAGAAATCTTTTTGTGACAACGAGGGTGTGATTGATCAAATCAAGGAACCCCGTGCACATCAAAAGACTAGGCACATTGAGCGGAGATTCAACTACATAAGGGATGAAGTTGAAAAAGGAAAGATATGTATTCACAAAGTTCACACTGATCAAAACATTTCGGATCCACTCACGAAGCTCCTTGAATGGCCGAAGCATGAGGGTCATGCTTATGCCTTAGGACTTCGATATTCTAGTGATTGGATTTGATCAAAATTTTGTACTTGGATATCGGAACAATTTTATTTTTACTCAATCATATGGTTTTGGTTATGGTTATGATTTTGAGTTATGTTCCATTTTAGCATGTTTAAATCCATGGATAATTTGATTATTCTAATTGTCCGTAGTCGATCATAGTTGTGGGAAAAAATATGAAGGTAAGACTATTATGAACTTGGATTGGTAGATATTCGTGAGGTATGAATATAGCAAGGGTTGCTGCCAAGGTTCATAGATATTTATGGGATAAATATTGGACTGACCGCCCTCAACTTTACTGCATGGAATCCTTGTGATTTGTGATCATAAATAAATTTGAGTAAAGGCGAACATCATAGTATCCTCCAACCTGAGATACATATTGGGTCTTCATATTCACCGACTATTATTATCAAGTTATACAAATCATGAACGTATATCACGTTTTACCCTAATTTGTTTAATTAATAATTTGGTTTCGGGGATGAAACCTCTTTTAAGGAGGGTAGACTTGTAACATCCTACTTTTGATAATAATAATAATAATAGTAATAATAATAATAATAAATGAAAAAAATTTTGTTTACTTAATGGTGTGTTATTATTTAGTTAAGTTAACTAAAAATAATATAGTGCGGGCTTAGACAATAAAATATGGAATTAGGGATGATGATAGGCCTTTGGTTCATGGGCTTAAGAGTATAAAAACACCTTTAATCCTCCTAAAACACATACAAACACTCTCCTACAACCCGGATTCTGATCTGGGCTAAAGAGAAGAAAATTTCGTTATTCAAGAATCATCAAACAACACGAAACACATCTAGATCATGTGTTAACTAAGATCTGAAACAAACCAGATCCAAGAAGGTACGTTCTTGCTGTAAAGGTTAGGTATTTGAGGTCGTTTTGCCATAAGATCAAATATTATGGAAAATGGGGTTGTATAATGTAAGAAAAACATAAACTTGATACTAAACAAGGTGTTTTGAATGAAACGGGACATCTGGGTATTGTTTGGTCCATGTTAAAGCAAGAAAATGAAGTTGTTATAGCCCATAACTCGTTTTATCAGTAAAACGGGTATAACATGATGTAAGGAAGTGATTAGAATGGATAGGCATGAAAAACATATTCGAAGCGAGTTCCGGGGAAACTCGATTCGTTTGGTGGAAAAACGAATCAAATCAAAACGAAATGAATTGAATAGAAATGAAACGAATCGAATCGAAATGAAATGAATCGAATCGAAGTGGAACGAATATAATCGAAATGAAATGAATAGAATCGAACTTAAACGAATCAAACTAAATCTAAATGAAACGAATCGAATCGAACTGAAATTCGATTCGATTAGAATGAAAACTCGAGTCGATTAGAATGAAAACTCAAAACCGATTAGAATGAGAACTTGATTCGATTATAATGATACTCGATTCGAGTAGAATGAAAACTCGAGTCGATTAGAATGAAACTCGATTCGATTAAACTTCAGCTTAACACCACCTAGGGGCTCTGCCCCTTCGACCCTGCTAGGGGTTGCCACCCCTAGAACCTCGCTGCTAGGGGCGCTGCCCACGAACCTTCGTTTGTTAGGGGTTTTACTAACCGAGAAATATGATTTCGGTTAGGAGTAGTAAATTGTACAAATTGCTACTCTTCTTGCATTGCTTCTACCCAATACGGATCTTGAAGTGCCATAGGAACACTTTTTAGTTCTATTTGTGATAAGAAGACAGTGTATCTGGTGATACTCATGATACCCGATGCATGCATGTCCGCATATGCACACAATAAATTATCATCGCATACATTAACAACATGTCTACGAGTACGAAATCCTTCATTAACATCACCAATGATGTTTTCCTGAGGATGATAAGAATGAATCAGGAGTGTCGGATTCTCAGGAAATTCAACGTTGTCTTGAAGATTGGTGATGTTCTCTTCAGTAGTTTGATCATTAAAAGATTGGGAAGATTCTTCAACTTGTATCTCAGGAGCCACCTGAGAATCAGTAAATGGGCAGAGAGGGTTTCTTTAAAGCCGGCATCACCAGAAGAAATAGAAGCATCATCTGATGTGTCCGGTTGATCGTGTACAACGTTCTCATCATAAATAGAAGATATTGGAATGGAAAACAATTGTTCTTCCAAATAAGCACGCACCACATCTTCTTCTTGTACATCAACCGAAGAAGTAAATGAATTAAATAAACCATCAAAGTTGAACATCCAATTAGGTCCCTTGCTGGCATGTGGTGTAGTATATCTCTGACAATCAACATGATACCATTCTTCTACATATCCAGAAGAGAAGTTAAATACACGTTTCTTAGGTGACGCATACCCAAGAAAGTAACCCTCGATTTCCTTCTCTTCAAATTTACCCACATCTCGTTTCAACAGCGTGCAAGGACACCCAAATGGTTCGAGAAATTGAAAATCCGTCTTATGGTTATTGACATAACTTGATCTGATTGATTACGAGATCATACATTACGTGTCTAGTCTATTTATATGAATTACGTTTAAGTATGATATGATTGATTACGCTAACTGTGTGTGTTGAGAGGTGAATTGGACAGAGTAACGAGTGGAAACTTGGATAAAATAAGAACTGTTATTCATAACAATAATTACAAAGTATATATAGAAGACTGTCTCATTCGTTAGACAAACCCTAACAAATGAGCTACTTATACACTAACATACTTTAACGTCATTCGTTAAAAAAATGAATGGACTTATACGTTAGCCTCATTCGTTAAAATTCCCTAACGAATGAAGACTAATGACAGGCGGGGACACATTCGTTATTAGGTACTCTAACGAATGTGTCAATACATTAGTGTATGTGCCATATACTAATTACCAAAATACCCTCAATACATTAACTATTATCCAAATACATTAACAAAGACCAAGACACAAAACCGTGCACCAACAATGACAAACATTTATAAGATAACTCACTTTTAAGATGAGACAATCCCTTAAATTATTAAGTGAATTGTCCTGGATACTTTAGTAAATATAACCTTGTACTATACATAAAATATCAATTAAGATTAGTTGAGTCGTAAAGGATTAACCTTGAATTACCAAATCTTAATCTACACAACTCTTGGCCAATTACAGAACTCGTGTAATAACCAACCAAGAGTTGTTAAATTAGGTTATGTTGCACACTCATTTAACGAGTAATGAACCGATATTAGTGGATGAATATCAACAATCCGTATCCATAAACATTGTTGATGATTTCCATTCTAAAATTGTTAATTACTACTAATATTCCACTTCGTCCATGTCAATATTAGGATTCACGTTTTTTAGCCGTTTCCAAAAACTAAGATGATACTATGAAAGTTTAGCCAATAATAAACATAAAGTTTATTATCAAAGTAATAGGTGACATCAAAATAGGATGTGTGCTCATGGATACGGAAAGGGAAAACTGACCTTATAGGTTATATCCCTGAGAACCATTACGATTGGGTTGTCCGCTCTTTTTAGCCATTTAGGTTGTCCCGAAAAATCACTACCGATGGGGTAGGGTTTTTGCTAGAGTTCGACATTTAAATTTGATTATTATGTATTCAAAAATCGTGTATTATATATGTATTCAAGTGTAATTATCATGTAATTTAGAGAATTTATTCCCAAAGATTTGATAAATGTAGTAGTTTAAAATTTTACTAATAATTAAATTACTAGTATAATTCTATGAACTTTTTTGCACTATTTTATTTGAAAATATAATATATACCATTTGCTAAACTATAATAATTAAAAATGATATAATTTTCAAAAAAAAAAATGGACACAACCAATAATCGTAGCTATAGAATTATATCGCGAATTGTCATTTACATATATTTTATTTTGAACGGCTAATTTAGATCACCGACGGAACTAGCCTTACTTTTCATCTTTATTTTCGTAACAACGGAGACCACCATCAACTGATAACCCACCAAAGATTAATATAAATACAACATTAATAAAAGTGTAAGAATTTAATAATTTAATAAAGGTATATATTAATTATGATTATTTAAATACTATTATTTTAAAAAGTAAACACACTTGACAAAAAGAAAAAAAAGATTGACATGACATCACATCAAAGTCAGACATGACATGCTGTCAATATTCACACTTACCATTTGAAATAATGGATGTCTATCAAAATACCTTTTGACATATAGAGGTAAGCTACATTGGGAATGGTGAACCGTCTGACATCCGTCATTTGAAATGGCGTAAGACATAAAATATGTACAAGATCCGCCATTTGAAATGACGGATCACATGTTGAACGTACAACCCAGTAGAAAACAACTGACAAGGTCTATATATTATCTGTGATCCACCATTTTAAATGACAGATCTTCTATAAACCATCACTAACATTTCTCTATATTGGAAACCATTTTTCACTTATATATTATCCCATTTCAAAAAAAATCTGTTGGAACTGTTGGTACTCCTACACCCTGGCTGATTTTTATGTGTATCGATTCCGACGAAACCCGGTATACCCTAACCGGTAGACAATAGTTACGTCATATTTAATGTCGGGTACATGAATTACCATAGTAATTATACGAGAATACATGGTTCACTGTATTGATTGTACGTGAATATATAATTCATCGTATTGAATATGCGATTAAACGATCGATAGTTATTGAAACCCGAACGAATCGAGGGTTCAATTATAGACGATATCTATAATATTTAGTGATGTTTACGAAGTATTAAAGCTTCGGGATAAGTGAATTAAAGCACAGAAAAAGAATTCTCGATTTAATGTACGTCGGTACGTTAAACGAAACCTTTAATACCAAACCGAGCAAGAGATGATCGATCAAGCCGAAAAAGATGCGCAATAATTAATAATATGATGTTTTAAGTCAATAAATGTCATGGTTTAAGTTTTTAAAGTTTTTAAATCGGTTTTATATAAATTTCATTTTTAAGCCGAAAAACGACCGTTTTAAACTCGTTTTAAGCCGAATTAAACATTTAACCGAAAAACGAACTGAACCAGATTATCCAAAACATTATCCGGATATCCGAAATCCAAACATGTGGCTTAGAATGGAGAGGTGGGTCCCACCCCACCCCCCTCATTAATCCGATCGGAATAAGGGTCTCATACCCATTCCTTATTCTTTTTTTTAACACAACAATCCAACATTCTTCATCTCTTCTCAAGATCATGATCCAAAACCGAGATTTTGTAGCAAGAAAACAAGGTAAAGAATCGAGTTAATCACGTTTCCATCTTCGTTTCTTGAGTTTATTTGCAAGAAAATGAGGTTTCAAAGATGAAAACCGATTTTTGCATGATCAAGTGATGTATACGGGTTATACAAGGGATCTTGGTCCAAGAAAGGAGTTAAACGAACCAAGAACGAATTTTTACGGCTTAAATCTTTGTTTTTGAATCATAACCGAAACTATAGTGTAACAGGCTTGATCGTGAGTGTAACTTGCTTGGTATTGTGGTATGTTGGTTGTAGGTTCTGTGTTCAGTGGTAGATAAGGCGGAATGACGAGTTTGTAGCTTGTAGTGGCGGAAAACGAAAGGTATATTCGGTTTATGTTCGGTTTTGGAGATTTGGACAGATTGTTGATGGTTTAGAGTTAGGTCATGAAATTTGATAGAGGTGTTAAACACATGAAAATAAGAGTTCTGTGAATTTTTGGTAATTTTTGGACAAAGGATGAATATTTGGTGAATTTAATGCTCGGTTTTGGCTAAAAATGGTGAAAAATAGTTAAATATCATGAAAACTTCTGGAAAGTTGCAGATAAGCTTTTTATAACATGAATAAGTCACTCACAAAATTTGAGGTCAGTTGGAGAAGTCTATGTAGGCTTTTCGGTTAAACGAGTTCTAGGGTTTTCTAGCTCGGTTTTAGGGAAATTGGCATGTAAAAATAGATTTTGGTTCTGGAAACATTACAGGGGACTATGTGGATGGCAGGGGACATCCATGAAAAATTTGGGATTTTTCTAAGGTCGTTTGGTATTTACGACATATTTAGTGTTTAAATGGTGTTTAAAAATAGATATATAAATCTTAAATATAAAAATTAATTCTGGAAATATTTTTATAAAATTCCCCACTGTCAAAAAGTGATTTGTGTAAAATTTCAAGATCCGAGACTAAATGGATAATTAATTAAGCTAAAAAGAAGATAAAAACAAACTTTTAAAGTCTAAAACGCACAAACCGGTAAAGTTCGTCTAAACGAACTGACTGGTGTATAAAAACCCTAAAAATGAACTATTTTCATATAATTGAGTTAAACAAGTAAAAATAAATCATCCGAAAATAATTCGGATGATTTGGGTAATTTTAAACGATTTAACAGTTTCCGGTGCGCTAAAGACGGAAACGGGTCCCGCGGCCAAACGGGGCGTCTAAACCGAGCTCTAATTTCACAACTTTAACTAAATTATCAGTCAACAACTATTTTCGGGTCGTATGTGACCAAACTCATTTTTGGAACGTAAAAACGGATAACCGTGCTAGGCATGCAAAACGGGAAAAACGACTAATAATAATTTTGACCATTGAACTCTAAACGATATCACAATCTGAGTCCGGAGAAGTGTTTCTGGGTTAACATTGCCCCCGGAATGGGTACAGTACTGGGTTAACAGTGTCCCCAGATGTCCCTAGATGTGTTTCTGGGTTAACATTGCCCCCGGAATGTATACAGTGCTGGGTTAACAGTGTTCCCAGATGTACCGGTTAACTTGGTTAAAGTTATATTAATAATGAGTGTATAGTAACGATCGTAGGGATCATATTACAGATTGGACGTGTTAACTGATAATGATTGTTGTTACCTGCTTGCATGTGCTAAGGTGAGTTTCACGAGCCCCTTTTTCTGAATTGTTTTCAAATATTTTCCCGGGGCGGAAGCATGTTACTATTGAAATGTTTAAGTACATACTGAACGCATGGATTTGCGTGGATTTATATATATTTTATTGTACGGGAATCGTACGGAAATGTACTAAGATGGTAATTGTCCGAGTTGTTAACATTCTAAGGCCCCGGAACACGAGTGATTAACTGAAAGCCGGTAGAGTGTGGATAGTACTATTGGTCTGACAAACCCAACTGGTCCGGCATGGATTTGCTGATGTTTCCCAGCCAGTTGCACATGTCTATTTTGTTGTTGATATATATTTTGCTATGTAATGTTAGACATAGCGGTTTGGGGTAGGTCCGTGGGCGGGGGATATGCCAGGGGGTTGTGTGTGATAGTCAGAGGTTTCACTTGTGGGCTCAGCATAATTACATCGATAATATTATATTTTGATAATGATTTATCATGGTTTACTCGAATTGTGAAACTCACCAACTATTCGTAGTTGACCCGTTTTCTCACATGCTTTTCAGGTACAACTAAGATGAAGTGATTGATTACGTGCTAAGTGCTTGATGTGTGTAAGATTTGCGTGCGGGATGTTAGGATACATTATAATAAATAGAATTATGTATCGTATTGTATGATGTGTGTATCACCTAGACGGTAATGAAATACGAGATAATGTAATTTTGAAGTATATTAATGCATTTAGTTTTCTTTATAAACAATGTGGTTGATATCAGAGGCGTCTGTTGCATCCCGTTTACGTTTCCGCTGCGGTTACGGGGTGTTACAACCGAGCTCTAATTTCACAACTTTAACTAAATTATCAGTCAACAACTATTTTCGGGTCGTGTGTGACCAAACTCATTTTTGGAACGTAAAAACGGATAACCGTGCTAGGCACGCAAAACGGGAAAAACGACTAATAATAATTTTGACCATTGAACTCTAAACGATATCACAATCTAAGTCCGGAGAAGTGTTTCTGGGTTAACATTGCCCCCGGAATGGGTACAGTACTGGGTTAACAGTGTCCCCAGATGTCCCTAGATGTGTTTCTGGGTTAACATTGTCCCCGGAATGTGTACAGTGCTGGGTTAACAGTGTTCCCAGATGTACCGGTTAACTTGGTTAAAGTTATATTAATAATGAGTGTATAGTAACGATCGTAGGGATCATATTACAGATTGGACGTGTTAACTGATAATGATTGTTGTTACCTGCTTGCATGTGCTAAGGTGAGTTTCACGAGCCCCCTTTTCTGAATTGTTTTCAAATATTTTCCCGGGGCGGAAGCATGTTACTATTGAAATGTTTAAGTACATACTGAACGCATGGATTTGCGTGGATTTATATATATTTTATTGTACGGGAATCGTACGGAAATGTACTAAGATGGTAATTGTCTGAGTTGTTAACATTCTAAGGCCCCGGAACACGAGTGATTAACTGAAAGCCGGTAGAGTGTGGATAGTACTATTGGTCTGACAAACCCAACTGGTCCGGCATGGATTTGCTGATGTTTCCCAGCCAGTTGCACATGTCTATTTTGTTGTTGATATATATTTTGCTATGTAATGTTAGACATAGCGGTTTGGGGCAGGTCCGTGTGCGGGGGATATGCCACGGGGGTTGTGTGTGATAGTCAGAGGTTTCACTTGTGGGCTCAGCATAATTACATCGATAATATTATATTTTGATAATGATTTATCATGGTTTACTCGAATTGTGAAACTCACCAACTATTCGTAGTTGACCCGTTTTCTCACATGCTTTTCAGGTACAACTAAGATGAAGTGATTGCTTACGTGCTAAGTGCTTGATGTGTGTAAGATTTGCGTGCGGGATGTTTGGATACATTATAATAAATTGAATTATGTATCGTATTGTATGATGTGTGTATCACCTAGACGGTAATGAAATACGAGATAATGTAATTTTGAAGTATATTAATGCATTTAGTTTTCTTTATAAACAATGTGGTTGATATCAGAGGCGTCTGTTGCATCCCGTTTACGTTTCCGCTGCGGTTACGGGGTGTTACAGAACTTAGTATCAGAGCCATTGGTTATATAGAATTATGATGTCTTTAAAAGATACCTAAAATATAACCAGTAGCTCAAGTATTATAGGATCTGAATATCAACTAATAATATATAGTGACGAGATCTGGATGAACTTGGATGGACAAGTGAGTTATTATGGTCCGGAACATAATAACAGACTTGTCCGCACGAGGGAATTCAGGGGAAGTCACGGGGTACATTAATAGGTAAAAATGGCAACATATGTGTAAAGTATATAATATTATTTATGCGTGCTAATGTGTATATATATGTATGTACATATCTTGTGGGTACATGTATTAAGAAATAGGACCCGGATAAGGAACCGGGGGATGAAATAATAAAAAGTACCGAGGGTACTGAAATTCCTGGAGCATCGGTTGATGATAAGTCAGACTTATCGGGCCATAGTTATGATAGTACCAAGTTAGATCTTCCGTTTGACATTAACCAGAAATATCGAGTAACCGTCACTCCCAACCAAAATTGATAAATCCCTTACCCTACCAACACCGGTACCGTATATCCTAATAACCCCCTATGTTCACCTGAACCGCCGACCCTCACGTACGGATGGACCTGTACCTGAACCTATTCTTATTCCATTAAGGAAAATAAATAAATAAATAAATAAAATAAAATAAATAATAATAATAATAATAATAATAATAAATTTGATAATAAATGAGCAGATAAAAATAATATAAAGAAATATATATATGTATTTCTCACTCTCAAACATATGAGTCATACCACCTCCAGATCGAGAATTACTGATTTTAGCAAACCTAGAACGCCTGAGGACATTGACTGAGCAAGTGATAGAGTTTCCCATAATAGTAATTAATAATATTTGAAGGCAACCCATGTTGCGCGATCACCTTGAACCTTGCAACTTCCTATGTTATCCTTACATCCGTTAAATGCCCATACCCATGTATACTCGAATAGAATGATTACCCATACACAAAGAGGTGTTGGAATCATTATAGCCTAGTTGGTTGTTCGTTCGTAGGTGGTATACCGTGTATGCCAGATATACGAATAGACACGGATATTATAACTCCGTGGTACGTAATCGTTTGGTGCTCACGGTGAGCATGTATCGGTTATGCTGACATGCAGAAGGATATTGAAATCAAGCATATTAAACATTAATCTTTGTTGAGAAAGACCTATATGTCAGTTGGTGACAAGGGTTATGAAACATATTTAAAAGTTAACCGATGTCAGGTTAAGTCCATATGTTATTATATTTGTGGGACATATATACTAGATACTGTTATGTGTAATATGTATGATAATATTTGGTGTGTATGTGTACCTGCTGTTGTGATTGAGCTGGTAACGAGCTATACGGTGAGATTAGTATTGATTACTGCGTACGGGATGAGTACGGCAGAATGACATAAAAAGAGTAACTCCAATGATGGAGATTGTTATGATTCAGTTGATTGCTCAAAGATAGCAGATGATGATACCGAGTGTCGTATCACAGATCACTGCTAGTGTTGATGCAAATGTGATCACAGAATTATAGATCGAACAATCACATGATTACGAATATTTCAATTCTTAGTGGTATTACTAAGAGTGATAATGTCCCACCGAATACTATTATGACTACAAGTATTAGTTATAAACTAAACATGAATAGTAGTCGTAATGAATTAGATCCGGTATGAGGGATATATTTGTTGGTTGTGTTAAGGAAATTAATAATAGTTTGCTGATGGTAAAGAGAGGAATAGATTAGCGAGTGGATAGAAAAGATCGAAATGGTTAAGGATATTGGTAAGAGTCTAGAACATGGTGTAGTGAAATATGCTACAGATATGTTGGTAGATTATGTTGTATCGTGATGGAACACGATGGTAAAAAATTATAGTTAGAAAATTATTACTCAGATGATATGGTCAGAATTTAAAATTCTTGTGCTAGAGCACTTTTATTCGAGTAATTAAGTTCAGAGATTGGAAACTGAGCTATGGAAGATAGAAATATTGTGTGCTGATCACTTAGAACACGCTAATAGTTTGAAGGAATTGTCATGACTGGTAACATGGCTAATTACTCTTGAAACTAAGCGAAGTAAGCGCTATATTGGGGACTAACTCCATCGATAAGAAGTATAGTCAATCCTGTAAAATATACAACCTTCGGAAAGGTTGTGTCACAAGCCAACATTGATATATTTGACTCTATGGGAAGTGGAATGGAAGGACGTTAGGTGAGAGGTCGAGTGTTAAAGAAGAGAAATGATAAAGGAATAGTGCAAGATAGGCTTTTGAATAAGTAGGTATGTCCTACAACCCAGAATTATACTAAGACTAGTTCTGGTGTGAAAACATGAACCGCATGAAGGGTCCTTCCCTAAATGTGGAAAATATGGTTATCGACAGGAAGAAGAATGTCGAGTGATAGTAGGCCACAGGTGTGGTAAAGATGGACGTAATGCCCCAATTGTAGAACCAATTGAAGCCATGTGAACCGGCAATCCCAACCCATTCGTGTACAACCACTCCGAGCCCAACAACTTCAATAACAATCCAGCCAAAGAAATCAAATTATACCAAACAGTTGTACTTGCTATGAATGTGGCAGTACAGAACGTTTCAAGAGAAATTGCCCAAAGTTGAACCAAGGTGTCGTGGAAGACGAACCTCAAGACAAGCATCAACCTCTGATCAAGCAAGGAGCCGTGCTTCTGTGAGTAATTCGAATAAAGCACGTCATGATCCAAAGGCGGTATTAAGTATGTTGTAGTTTTAAATCAATAGGCTTCAGTGATATTTTTACGGTCGTCGATAGAAGTTAGTTCCTGTTAACCTCCTATCATTTGGAAAGATACTGATTAGTGAAACTACAGAACCCTATACTGTAGAATCACTAACGGTAAACCCCTAATGGTTAACTAAATTGTTCGGAATTGTCCTATTATTCTGAACGAATAACCTTTCCTTATTAACCTACGACCAGTAAAGTTAAGAAGTTGTGACGTAATAGTTAACGTGGATTGGCTAATTCAACATGAAGCTGAAATCAAATATGAAAAGAAGATGATTAGAAGCTCTCTTTCGGACGATGAAGCGATTAGATACAGAGAAAAGTGTACGGTATTATGTTACCATTCTAATCTCATCTTGAGATGGTATAATATTTACGTCAAGAAGACGTGGTGTATTTAACAAACGTGATTGCCACAGATTTAAAAGAAAACATATAGAAGATATCCCGGTGGTACGCGAATTTCCATAAGTTCTCCCAGAAGAACTTCTTGGATTACCGCCAACCCGACAGGTCGAATTCAGAATCGATTTAATGCCTCAAGCTGGCCCTGTTGCTAAAATACCTTACCGACTTGCACCAACTGAAATGCAAGAATTTTTGGATAAGGTTTTATACGACCTAGTTAGTCACCATGGGGTGCACCAGTGTTATTTGGGAAATGAAAGACGGAAGTGTTAGGATATGTATTGATTCGGGA
The DNA here is from genome assembly GCF_021521415.1 of Bidens hawaiensis. Taxonomy (NCBI): domain Eukaryota; kingdom Viridiplantae; phylum Streptophyta; class Magnoliopsida; order Asterales; family Asteraceae; genus Bidens; species Bidens hawaiensis. The sequence goes on along the minus strand of NW_027495580.1, from coordinate 121,798 downwards.
GAATTGAATAAAGTGACGATCAAGAATAGGTATTCACTTCTTCGAAGTAAACGATCTGTTTAACCAACTGCAAGGGGCAATTTATTTTTAGAAAATCGATCTTAGATATAGTCATCACCAAATGAAAAATCCAAGAGGAGGACGTTGCAACAACAGCGTTTCGGACTCGTTACGGCCATTATGAATTCTTATTCATGCCGTTCGGGCTAACAAATGCGCAGGCAGTGTTCATGGAACTCATGAACCGAGTCTGTAAACTTTATTTTGACAAATTTGTCATAGCATTCATTGATAATATTTTGATATATTTGCAACGTAAGGAAGAGCACGAACGACGTTTAAGGAAAATTGTGGAAGTGTTAAAGCAAGAGGAGTTGTACGCGAAGTTTTCGAAATGTGATTTTGAATAAAGAAGGCATAATCCCTTGGTCAAATTGTAAAGCAACTAGGATTTCACATAGACCCAAACAAGATAGAAACCATTAAAATTGTGTCAAGCGCCGATTTTAAGTCTCCCCGATGGAGACGATGGTTTTGTCGCGTATTGTGACGCATCGCGTAGAGGGTTAGGATGCATGTTGACGCAGTATAATAAGGTTATAGCCTATACTTCCCGACAGTTAAAAGTACACGAGAAAAATTTCACAACTCCCGACTTAAAACTGGGAGCGGTTATCTTCGCACTTAAAATCTGGAGACATTATCTCTACGGTACGAAGTGCACCATCTTCACCGATCATAAAAGTTTGCAGCACATATTCGATCAGAAAGAACTGAATATGAGACAACGAAGATGGGTCGAGTTGTTAAACGATTATGACTGTGACATCCGTTATCACCCCGGCAAGGCTAACGTCGTAGCCGATGCCTTGGGTAGGAAAGATCGGGTTAAGCCATTGCGAGTGCGAGCGCTGGGGATGATAGTCCAGTCGAATCTTTCGGACCTGATTCGAGTCGCTCAACGTGAGGCGTTGAAAGAGGAACAATTGGAGAATGAGGGACTTTACGGCAATGAGAAGAATTTCGAACAGCGCGTGGACGAAATTCTCTACTTCAAAAATCGGGTTTGGATCCCGACCCTCCATGACCTTCGTGAATTAATCATGGACGAAGCGCATAGATCGAAATATTCCATACATCCGGGATCGGATTTGACTATTGATAATACGAATATCTGAAAGAATTTTATTAATGGCCGAGTATGGAGACAGATATGGTTACGTATGTTGGTGAATATGTAAGTTATGCAGGAGATAAGGCTGCACACCGAAAACCCTAGGGAACGCCACAACGACAGAAAAAAATTCGCCAATGATAGTGGGAATAAATTACAATGGATTTCGGGACGCAAATTCCCAAGATATATCAAAGGCATGAGGTAAATTGGGTAATCGCGGATCGATTAACCAATCCTCGCATTTCATTCCAATCTATGAGATTACCACAATGAATTCTCGCCCAAATTCATGTTGGTGAAATGGTATCTCGTCGTGGAGTACCGTTTTCAATTATCTCAGATCGAAATAGTCATCCTACTACCATTATTGGAAGGAGGGGAAGGAAGCATCGAGAGCTTGAAGCTTTCTATGGGTGAAGTAATTATCACCAATTTGTTAAATTGAAAATGGGCGTCAATCAAGCCATAAGATTTGAATTGATTCGAGAAACAACCAATCGGCTTCATAATGTTTAAGGTAAGTTGAAAGCGGCGCGAGATTGGCAAAGAGTTTATGTCAACACTCAAAGGAAACCATTGTCACTGGAAAGAGGTGACAAGGCATTTTTAAGGCATCACCTTAGAGAGGTGATATGAGGTTTGGCAAAACCGAAAATGGCTCCTTAATATATTGGGCCTCATGAGACTATCTCCATGATTGGTCATTTAGTTTATCGATTAAAGTACTCCAGGGGCGAAGTACTACACATGATGTTTTGCCATGTATATGGATTGAAAAATACCTAAGCGATGAGGCAACGAAAGTACCAGTAATGGAGGTACTCATAGAAGACATGCCTGATATCATAAATAATTCCGTAGAGTTAGTAGACGGGAAAACTAAAAAGTTTGGACATACCAAGCTTTATTAATTAAGATTAAGTGGAATTCACAGCGAGGACCAGATTATACCTGGTAACGCGAGGGTGAATTCTAAGGGAAAAACCCCCACCTTTCTCTCGGAAGGGGATAGTGGGCGTGTAAAATTTCGAGGACGAAATTTCTTAACGGGGGGAGAATGTAACGATTCCGAAGAAACCCGGTATACCCTAACCGGTAGACATTAGTTACGTCATATTTAATGTCGGGTACATGAATTACCATAGTAATTATACGAGAATACATGGTTCACTGTATTGATTGTACGTGAATATATAATTCATCGTATTGAATATGCGATTAAACGATCGATAGTTATTGAAACCCGAACGAATCGAGGGTTCAATTATAGACGATATCTATAATATTTAGTGATGTTTACGAAGTATTAAAGCTTCGGGATAAGTGAATTAAAGCACATAAAAAGAATTCTCGATTTAATGTACGTCGGTACGTTAAACGAAACCTTTAATACCAAACCGAGCAAGAGACAATCGATCAAGCCGAAAAAGATGCGCAATAATTAATAATATGATGTTTTAAGTCAATAAATGTCATGGTTTAAGTTTTTAAAGTTTTTAAATCGGTTTTATATAAATTTCATTTTTAAGCCGAAAAACGACCGTTTTAAACTCGTTTTAAGCCGAATTAAACATTTAACCTAAAAACGAACTGAACCAGATTATCCAAAACATTATCCGGATATCCGAAATCCGAACATGTGGCTTAGAATGGAGAGGTGGGTCCCACCCCACCCCCCTCATTAATCCGATCGGAATAAGGGTCTCATACCCATTCCTTATTCTTTTTTTTAACACAACAATCCAACATTCTTCATCTCTTCTCAAGATCATGATCCAAAACCGAGATTTTGTAGCAAGAAAACAAGGTAAAAAATCGAGTTAATCACGTTTCCATCTTCGTTTCTTGAGTTTATTTGCAAGAAAATGAGGTTTCAAAGATGAAAACCAATTCTTGCATGATCAAGTGATGTATACGGGTTATACAAGGGATCTTGGTCCAAGAAAGGAGTTAAACGAACCAAGAACGAATTTTTACGGTTTAAATCTTTGTTTTTGAATCATAACCGAAACTATAGTGTAAGAGGCTTGATCGTGAGTGTAACTTGCTTGGTATTGTGGTATGTTGGTTGTAGGTTCTGTGTTTAGTGGTAGATAAGGCGGAAAGACGAGTTTGAAGCTTGTAGTGGCGGAAAACGAAAGGTATATTCGGTTTATGTTCGGTTTTGGAGATTTGGACAGATTGTTGATGGTTTAGAGTTAGGTCATAAAATTTGACAGAGGTGTTAAACACATGAAAATAAGAGTTCTGTGAATTTTTGGTAATTTTTGGACAAAGAATGAATATTTGGTGAATTTAATGCTCGGTTTTGGCTAAAAACGGTGAAAAATAGTTAAATATCATGAAAAATTCTGGAAAGTTGCAGATAAGCTTTTTATAACATGTATAAGTCACACACAAAATTTGAGGTCAGTTGGAGAAGTCTATGTAGGCTTTTCGGTTAACCGAGTTCTAGGGTTTTCTAGCTCGGTTTTAGTGAAAATGGCATGTAAAAAGATATTTTGGTTCTGGAAAAATTACAGGGGACTATGTGGATGGCAGGGGACATCCAGGAAAAATTTGGGATTTTTCTAAGGTCGTTTGGTATTTACGACATATTTAGTGTTTAAATGGTGTTTAAAAATAGATAAATAAATTTTAAATATAAAAATTAATTCTGGAAATATTTTTATTAAATTCCCCACTGTCAAAAAGTGATTTGTGCAAAATTTCAAGATCCGAGACTAAACGGATAATTAATTGTGCTAAAAAGAAGATAAAAACAAACTTTTAAAGTCTAAAACGCACAAACCGGTAAAGTTCGTCTAAACGAACTGACTGGTGTATAAAAACCCTAAAAATGAACTATTTTCATATAATTGAGTTAAACAAGTTAAAATAAATCATCCGAAAATAATTTGGATGATTTGGGTAATTTTAAACGATTTAACAGTTTCTGGTGCGCTAAAGACGGAAACGGGTCCCGCGGTCAAACGGGGCGTCTAAACCGAGCTCTAATTTCACAACTTTAACTAAATTATCAGTCAACAACTATTTTCGGGTCGTATGTGACCAAACTCATTTTTGGAACGTAAAAACGGATAACCGTGCTAGGCATGCAAAACGGGAAAAACGACTAATAATAATTTTGACCATTGAACTCTAAACGATATCACAATCTGAGTCCGGAGAAGTGTTTCTGGGTTAACATTGCCCCCGGAATGGGTACAGTACTGGGTTAACAGTGTCCCCAGATGTCCCTAGATGTGTTTCTGGGTTAACATTGCCCCCGGAATGTATACAGTGCTGGGTTAACAGTGTTCCCAGATGTACCGGTTAACTTGGTTAAAGTTATATTAATAATGAGTGTATAGTAACGATCGTAGGGATCATATTACAGATTGGACGTGTTAACTGATAATGATTGTTGTTACCTGCTTGCATGTGCTAAGGTGAGTTTCACGAGCCCCTTTTTCTGAATTGTTTTCAAATATTTTCCCGGGGCGGAAGCATGTTACTATTGAAATGTTTAAGTACATACTGAACGCATGGATTTGCGTGGATTTATATATATTTTATTGTACGGGAATCGTACGGAAATGTACTAAGATGGTAATTGTCCGAGTTGTTAACATTCTAAGGCCCCGGAACACGAGTGATTAACTGAAAGCCGGTAGAGTGTGGATAGTACTATTGGTCTGACAAACCCAACTGGTCCGGCATGGATTTGCTGATGTTTCCCAGCCAGTTGCACATGTCTATTTTGTTGTTGATATATATTTTGCTATGTAATGTTAGACATAGCGGTTTGGGGTAGGTCCGTGGGCGGGGGATATGCCAGGGGGTTGTGTGTGATAGTCAGAGGTTTCACTTGTGGGCTCAGCATAATTACATCGATAATATTATATTTTGGTAATGATTTATCATGGTTTACTCGAATTGTGAAACTCACCAACTATTCGTAGTTGACCCGTTTTCTCACATGCTTTTCAGGTACAACTAAGATGAAGTGATTGATTACGTGCTAAGTGCTTGATGTGTGTAAGATTTGCGTGCGGGATGTTAGGATACATTATAATAAATAGAATTATGTATCGTATTGTATGATGTGTGTATCACCTAGACGGTAATGAAATACGAGATAATGTAATTTTGAAGTATATTAATGCATTTAGTTTTCTTTATAAACAATGTGGTTGATATCAGAGGCGTCTGTTGCATCCCGTTTACGTTTCCGCTGCGGTTACGGGGTGTTACATTATGAGACCTCAAGTCCCATTGCTTCCTATTCCATCAAGTTTTAGTCAAATTCCAGTACAACAACAGATGTTTTACCTGATGCATCTCCAAGTAACATAGATTAATGTTGACCATCAGCAACAAGAAAAGATTTGGGAAGAAGAAAGCAAAGTGATTATAAGTACGAAGTTTTACATCGAGAGAATGTAGAGTTGAAGGCTCTGATTACTTCTCTGGAAGAAAAGATTAAAGAACAAGGTGAATTTAGTATCCATATCCAGTGTAAAGATCATGCGCAGATTGAAGAATAAAGACACCAACGATGATCCCGAGGCAGGTCAATCTGATAAGCAACCAGGTGCTTCAACATATGGCCCTTTATTTTCTTTGGGGTAGTCCTCTGGGAAAGAAATTGTTTTTCATATAAGTTCGACTGAAGCACAGCCCCTAAATGTAAACACCAATATCGAAGCACATATAAGTTCAAAAACACCAATAAACCAATAAACATTTTTCAAACTCAATCCTAAACATGCTCTAAGTGTAGTAAAAAAATAAACAGGTTAAACATTAACTTTTGTGAAGGTTTGAAGGGAAGCGTATCAAATGGCAAAAAAAAAAGATGATTATATATGATTATGGCTAATACAAGTTCAAAATTTTGTTAGAAGAAGCATGTGGATAAATTAGTTTAAGAAGATGAACTTTCTTAAAAATACATAAAAATTGCGTGCGTGTGAATCTTGGTTAAAAGTAGTGTGTACGTACAATTTATGCATTTATACATATGTATGCATATTATTTTCATGAAAAAAATAAGGATATAAAGGTTTTTATAAATGGTGTTTTTTTAAAGATAAACATGTAAAAATGTAATCTTAGTCTATGAATCAATTTGGTGAAAATATATATAGATTGGTAATGTTTATAGGAAGTATGGAATTTGTTGGGAAAATTTTATATAAATCTTGACACAAAGAAATATGGAGTTTGAAAAGTTTATATTATGAAGATAGGATAAAAAGTGTACAAACGGTTTTATTACAAAAAAGTAAACATATTTTTAAAGACAAAATGAATTTTATAATTTGAGTAAACAAAATAGATTTTATGTTGAGATAATTAGCTTTGTAAAGCTTAATTTTGATTTTGAATAAAACTATAAATTTTACTTTTGAAAATGACAAATAATAGAGTATTACCTTATAACAAATTTTGTGTCAAAACGATAATTTTCACATAAAAATTTATTTTGGATATATATATATATATATATATATATATATATATATATATATATATATATATATATATATATATATATATATATATATGTTAGACGTAAAAAAGAATATTTTTTTATAATTTCGGTAGAAATGGTAAATAAAGCCAGTTTGTAGACTTTAAACGATAATATAAATTATTATGATTTACTATAAGTATTTATCGTATTAAACCTAGATATAAATTTAATTTTCATATATATTTATTATTAGACCAAGTGAACTGGTTATGTCTAAATGAAACTGACACTAATAAGAACTATATTCTTACTATTTATATAAGTATATATCAATACTTATTTTCAAAAAGGAATATAAAAATTATCACAACGGGTCATCCCAAATCTAGCACGTGAAACGTTATGTACTAAATAAACGGAGCAATCGGTTGGGTGATAGCAACTTCAAAGTAAATGAATTGATTGGTTGGTCAAAGCAACTGACACCTTAAATGAAACAATCGGTTGGTGAAAGCAATCGACACCTTAAACGAAATGATCAGTTGGTGAAAGCAACCGACACAACAAATGAAACAGCCGGTTGGTGAAAGCAACCGACACCTTAAACAAAACTATCGGTTGATGAAAGCAACATACACAACAAATTAAACAACCGGTTGGTGAAAGCAATTGGCACAAACGAATTAACGAAACTACTAGTTGGGTGAAAGCAATTAGCATAATCCAAGTTGTGAGTAGATAATGGAAACTAACTGCCTTACAGGTTTAGGACGTTTGAAGGCAGCAGACCTCGGGTCTAAACTGAAATTGCAAGCGAAAGAAACACTGAACTCATGAGGTGAGTCTCATGACCTCCTTTTACAGTTTTATAAATCTGGGAGGGAGGCGCACACAACTTCTTTTATATATGATAATTAGAAATACAATACCAATCCTTATGAGAACATGATTTGGACTATGTAGTGCTAAAAGCCATTTGCTTGTATACTATAACCATTAACTAACAGAGTTAGCCACATGAATATACAATAGTACTATTGGCGTTGACATTCCCCTACTTTTAGGTTAGTCGCGCTAACCTCCGATATTGCGTCGAAACAGGGTACGTATATTCCATATTTGAGATTTGAACAGGGCAAATAATATAAGTCGTAGTTTAGGTATAGGCTCAGGGTTCGTCATATTAATTCGTAGATTTAGCTACTATACGGAGGATCATCATATTTTTTTCAGCAGATTATCGATTACTTATTTGTGAACTGATTCAACATTTTATGAATAATCTGATTTCATATCTAGTCTCAAAACCTATGAACTCACCAACAATTGTGTTGACTTTTAAACGTATGTTTTTCAGAGACTTAACAATGCACTTAAGGAATCATAAAGATGGGGCCTCAATGCATAATTAGTATACCTTTCTGGAGGGATTTTGCTTGTATAACCCTATCGATGTTTAGGGTCACATACAAGAAATCTATTTTTGTCTTCAACTAATTTTATTTGAAAACAAGTTATGTTATGAAACGCTTTTAAAACTATTGGTATCATAATGCATGTATGCTTTCGATAATCATATGCTTACGAGATACATGACATCATGCGCCTGTGCTTCTGCCTTGGCGGGCTGTGACAAAAGTGAGTTTGAAAAATATGTTGATCAGAGCATCTCGTCTAACAATACATATTATGATGAATTGGAGGTTAAAGATATTGTGACTTGTAAAAAAGAACAATACTGATGAGGGGATTCCATTCTTTACAATAGACGATTTTGACAATGCCGAGGAGATGATTAAGAAAGAGGGAATGGAAAAAGAGAAAGAACCACATGTAACAACTCGGTTTTCCAAAAAAAATATTTTTATTCATTGACCCGACTCCTTTTAAGTTCGGGAAACTTTATCGATAAACGTATCGCGTTATTCAAGTTTATATTATTAATATTTGCTTATCATATTTAATTAATATAAATATAACAACTTTTATTTATATTAAAATTCAACCCAAACTTAAACCATTAGCTTATATTGTATCCACCTTCAAACTCCAGGGTCCATTTTGTAACCTTGTTATGACCCATTTATTTTTTGGATAACCATAACCCAGACCACGACCCGTATTTAGTTTCTTGTACCCGAATACGCAATTGGCTAGCTTGGACCATAATTTTCGTAGCGAACTTGGAAATTGAATCAAGGATATTATTCTTCTTGCCAAATAGAGTCCACCTACGTAAGGAATTAGGAAGTTCGATCTTAAACAATATGAATTGATATTATTAGTGATCCGTCTTTAACCCATCTATTGATATATATTAAGTCTACCATAATAATACAATAAAACACACATATAGCACCCCCTTTGCAGCGCCATCATAACCCCTAACTTTAATTCAGTTTTCGTTATTGTTTAATGACTGGTTCGTCTTCTTCTTTGGCCGGCTACTGGTCTGTTCAATTAGCACATCAACGAACATCTTTAAGGTAATTAAATTACACAGTATTGATCGGCCTTGGATGCTTGTAATTAACCCTAACTTATTTTGATCAAAGCTTATCAGATTTAACGATTAAGATTGTTAGGGTTCTTGAGCAATTGGGGTTCTTTAAGTTCTGTTTTTATTACATGGTTTCTAATCTCTTACGCATGAACTGGTTGGCCGAGTTGGTTAAACACAAAGTTTACGGGGTGGAGGTCGCGGGTTCGACTCCTGAACCCCGATATTTTTGATGATTTTTCTTTTTTTTAAACAATTAATAAATATATTAATAGTAACATTAACTAATTAAGATTATTTTAAATAAAGACTAACTTTATAATACTCGTATTTAATTTAGCAGTATTTTATCTTAAAAATAGACATGTTAACTGATTCTTTTTCCGAACCTTTATAATATATGTTGGATTATTAAAAGTTTGTTAAAGGTTTTAATTTAAAAATGATGTTTATTTAAAGAATATAATTAAAATATTATTATACTTTAGTATTTTATAAAACCGACTATGAGTAAAGATTCATTTTTGTATATATATGTATATGTAGATATACATATATGTATGGGCATGTATAATTAATACCATGCGATTTATACCTTGGATTGTAGGGTTAATATATATTAAAAAGGGAAATTCTTATACTTATATTTTTGGCAAATTAATTAATTTCAAAGGATGTATTTTACTTATATAATATTTTTATGTATAATAAAATATTATAATATATTATGATATATTTTTATAAGGACTTTTAAGAACTAATAATACAATATAAACTTAATTAATATTATAACTATCGACTCTCTTATTCGATTCATTAACTTAGTACCTTTGTATTCTATATCCTTATTAGGCTTTATCGTCAACGCATGATCCGCAATCATCACTCTAAATATTCCATTTTCACTTGTGTTCTTCTATCGAGGTGAGTATCACATTCCCCTATTTTACTTGTTTTCTTACGTTTTGGGTACATATGCGTAAATATATTTCTCATTATATACTTATACTTAAAACCGCAACTTTGTCTTATGTGTTAACAACTTATACCTTACTTGCTTATGTGCTTATTTGTTTTGTATGCTTTTGCATTCGGAGAGGTCCAACATAATCTCAGTCTAGTATGATCATACGCCAGTCGTTAGCCTTTGTGCTTCTCGACATCTCAGTTATACTTGCTCATTTGGTTATTATGTTATTCTCATATGACTTGTTGCAGCTACGTATTTTGTTATATATACTATATGTACAACTAAACTGGTGTGTTGCTCACTCAACATGTGTTGTTGACAAAATTCTATTTTATACGCATATGCAGGTTATCGCTTGAATTAGTTGCAAGACTTTGTGAAGATTTAGTGGAGAATTATGTTAGAAAATATAAAATCAAGAATTAAATTTGTGTTTATTGTTTGTTTAATGAGTTGTATTTTGTATTTGATTTATTTGAAAATTGAATAAAATTAATAGATATTGTCATTTAAATATTGGATGATAGTACCTTGAGAGCTGTGACAATCAGTTCGCGCCCGACATTTCCGCCGAAGGTTGGGGTGTGACAGATTGGTATCAGAGCCGAAGGTTTAAGATAGGTCGTTAGAAATTGCGTTAGACACATGTTTAGGAACCCTATACGTGCCTATCTGTTTACCTTTATGTGTTCATATTAAATTGTTTACAGCTTTCTTAGATTATTTATTATCTATTGTATTGTTATGCACACACACACAAACTCCGAGGCTATGCCTCAACATTCAAAGAAAACTTTTCGAAATTAGATTGCTTTTATTTACGGGAAATTCCTTAAGAATTCCCATCTGTTGTTTTCACTCGTAAACCTTAAGGCTAGGTTATGTGGCATGTCCCTATGATAAATGAAAGGGGAAGAGAAACTGTGAGTTGGGCATTGGCAAAACGGTTCCAAGAACCAAAGATAAGACGTTATTCCTTACCTGGGTGATAACCTGACCACAGCACTCAACCCTATGGACCCGAGCGAGACCCATAAATGCCATATGATCGACACCTTAGGTTGATTTTAACCGAATTCACGGTGATTTCGTGGCTAAACTCGGTTTTCCCGATTATTGTGTTCCGTTATTTAAATGGTTAGTTGGGTGAAAAATCCATAGAACACATGGGCACTCCTAATATTGATTTCTTAACTTGATCTCGTATTTCTGTTGGAGTAATCAACGTGGTGATTTCACAAGATTCTCCGACTACCCATATTTATTTCGATAGTTCGCTATTTAGTTTGGTCAGTTAAAACGCCGTGTAACGCTCATTGGGCCGAAAAACTTCATTGCATTGTTAATTCGTTAATTAGTTGGGACAATCGAATTGCCATGTAACGCTCATGGGTTGTCCAACTCAATTGTTTCTCGTTAGTTTGTTGGGTCATTCAAATTGTCATGGAAAGCTTATGGGAGGCCAACATCCACAATTTATATTTCGTTAGTTTATTGTAAAATTAATAATCTAAATTTTAAACTGGCTTAAGTCCTCATGTAGTCATCACACATTAAACTTATTGACTACATCACTTAACAACTATTTACGCAATGTACCCCCACTCATCTTATAAACTTTTACTTTTGGTCCTCCTGATACAATTACCTTTACTTCTCAAGGCAACATTATTATAAGTTATCTATATACTTAGACATTTTTGTTTTCCTCAACTTATATTTCATCTTATAAATCTTTATTTTTGATCATCATAGAATGTCTCATCTAAGAAACCATCGTCATCCTCGACATCAATCGTTTCATTCTCACGACCACCGTATGGCTGCCTATATCGCCAAAGAGTTAATTGCTGCGATCCCTAGGATAGTAACTCAAATTCGGAACCTCAATGCAACCGATTAAACTTTACCCACAAATTCCTTTGCTGGTGACTACAAACCAGCTACCTCCACTCATCCTCACAACAAGAAATGTAAGGACCTTGCTGCAACAAATCCTACCCGCAAGTCTCCTCAAACAAGAAACCTTACCTCGGTCCTTTTCCGTCATGCTCCATTTGTAATCATCATCACTCGGTTAAATCCCCATGCCGTTGCTGCACCCACTGTAATCGTTATGGCCATCTTGCTAATACCTGCCATGTCCCGCCTACTGCACAAGATGTTCCTCAACAACCTACCTCTCATGCTCAACCCTATGTTCATAATACCCGTGCTTGCTACCATTGTGGAAACCCATCAACCTCATGTCCCTCAAACTCCTCCCATCAATCAAGGTCAACCTTTACTTAAACCAAGACTACCAAACCTCGCAACCACAAGCTCAAATTTACCGGACAAATTTCCACCAAACAACCTTCTTGCAAACTGTTCAAGCTTACGTTATTCAAGCTACCCCAAATCAATCTACCTCGACTGCTCCAACTCCTATGAGTGCAACTTCTCACGGTGCTCCAAGTCACGTCAATTAAGCGACTCAACGAATGTGAAGACCTTTGTCGTTTTCTTTATCAATCTTAATCTATTTTGTCTTTTTCTTAATTAAGTATTTAATGCCTCTTTACGGCCTTGAATTATTTCCGTATTTGGACTAATTATCTTCTATCTAATAAATAAAGTTCTTTGGATTAAATAATTGTTTATTAAAGCCTACTTCTATCTTATTTATTTACTTTCATTAACCTCAACTACTTATAAATTATCTATTCTTCAAACTTTAAATACTTATATCTGTTTGTTTAAAAGTCGTCTTAAAAAAATTGCTTTATTAAAATTCACTACAACTTTTGAAATTATTTTATACATTGATGTTCTAAATTAAAACTCCTTAAAAGCTATTGTTTCCTCAAAAATCATGTTTTAATCAAACGTTTTGTAAATCCACACGATGGGACGGATCATGTGGACCATCCGAAGATAACAATAATTATGGTCCGGAACATAATTATCGAAGTCCTCGCATGGAAATCATGAAGCGTAAAGTTGTGTGTCATAATATAGAACCGTAAGTAGTTGAGATAACGGTGCAAATTTAGAGATGATAAGGACATGGTGGATACGCTGCTGGTACATCCTATATATAGGTGCCCTTATCGGATTTACATTTGAAGCGTTATTTTAACTATTCAAAGTTCGGTGTTATGATAAATTTTTAAGTTTTATTTTAAAATTTTCTTTTCCTCAAATTTTATTAGTTTTGTTATAATCTCCTTTAATTTTGGGACGAAATTCCCTAAAGTAGGGGAGACTGTAACAACTCGGTTTTCCAAAAAAAAAAAATATTTTTATTCATTGACCCGACTTGTTTTAAGTTCGGGAAACTTTATCGATAAACGTATCGCGTTATTCAAGTTTATATTATTAATATTTGCTTATCATATTTAATTAATATAAATATAACAACTTTGATTTATATTAAAATTTAACCCAAACTTAAACCATTAGCTTATATTGTACCCACCTTCAAACTCCAGGGTCCATTTTGTAACCTTGTTATGACCCATTTATTTTCTGGATAACCATAACCCAAACCACGACCCTAATTAGTTTCTTGTACCCGAATACGCAATTGGCTAGCTTGGACCATAATTTCCATAGCAAACTTGGAAATTGAATCAAGGATATTGTTCTTCTTGCCAAATAGAGTCCACCGACGTAAGGAATTAGGAAATTCGATCTTAAACAATAAGGAATTGATATTATTAGTGATCCATCTTTAACCCGTCTATTGATATATATTAAGTCTACCATAATAATACAATAAAACACACATATAGCACCCCCTTTGCAGCGCCATCATAACCCCTAACTTTAATTCTGTTTTCGTTATTGTTTAATGACTGGTTCATCTTCTTCTTTGGCCGGCTACTGGTCTGTTCAATTAGCACATCAACGAACATCTTTAAGGTAATTAAATTACACAGTATTGATCGGCCTTGGATGCTTGTCATTAACCCTAACTTATTTTGATCAAAAGCTTATCAGATTGAACGATTAAGATTGTTAGGGTTCTTGAGAAATTGGGGTTCTTTAAGTTAAGTTTTTATTACATGGTTTCTAATTTCTTACGCATGAACTGGTTGGCCCAGTTAGTTAAACACAAAGTTTACGGGGTGGAGGTCACAGGTTCGACTCATGCACCCCGATATTTTTGATGATTTTGGTTATTTTTCTTTTTTTTAAACAATTAATAAATATATTAATTGTAACATTAACTAATTAAGATTATTTTAAATAAAGAATAACTTCATAATACTCGTATTTAATTTAGCAGTATTTTATCTTAAAAACCGACATGTTAACTGATTCTTTTTCCGAACCTTTGTTAAAATTATATATTTACATATAAGTATATATGTTGGATTATTAAAAGTTTGTTAAAGGTTTTAATTTAAAAAGGATGTTTATTTAAAGAATATAATTAAAATATTATTATACTTTAGTATTTTATAAAACCGACTATGAGTAAAGATTCATTTTTGTATATATATGTATATGTAGATATACATATATGCATGGGCATGTATAATTAATACCATGCGATTTATACCTTGGATTGTAGGGTTAATATATATTAAAAAGGGTAATTCTTATACTTATATTTTTGGCAAATTAATTAATTTCAAAGGATGTATTTTACTTATATATTATTTTTATGTATAATAAAATATTATAATATATTATGATATATTTTTATAAGGACTTTTAAGAACTAATAATACAATATAAACTTAATTAATATTATAACTATCGACTCTCTTATTCGATTCATTAACTTAGTACCTTTGTATTCTATATCCTTATTAGGCTTTATCGTCAACGCATGATCCGCAATCATCACTCTAAATATTCCATTTTCACTTGTGTTCGTCTATCATGGTGAGTACCACATTCCCCTATTTTACTTGTTTTCTCACGTTTTGGGGACATATGCGGAAATATATTTCTCATTATATACTTATACTTAAAACTGCAACTTTGTCTTATGTGTTAACAACTTATACCTTACTTGTTTATGTGCTTATTTGTTATGTATGCTTTCTCATTTGGAGAGGTCCAACATAATCTCAGTCTAGTATGATCATACGCCAGTCGTTAGCCTTTGTGCTTCTCGACATCTCAGTTATACTTGCTCATTTGGTTATTTTGTTATTTTCATATGACTTGTTGCAGCTACGTATTTTGTTATACATACTATATGTACAACTAAAATGGTGTGTTGCTCACTCAACATGTATTGTTGACAAAATTCTATTTTATACGCATATGCAGTTATCGCTTGAATTAGTTGCAAGACTTTGTGAAGATTTAGTGGAGAATTATGTTAGAAAAGATAAAATCAAGAATTAAATTTGTGTTTATTGTTTGTTTAATGAGTTGTATTTTGTATTTGATTTATTTGAAAATTGAATAAAATTAATATATATTGTCATTTAAATATTGGATGATAGTACCTTGAGAGCTGTGACAATCAGTTCGCTCCCCGTCATTTCTGCCGTAGGTTGGGGTGTGACACCACAAGTGACAAAGTCTCAAGGATCTTTGGTATATTCAACAACAATGCAGAGAAGTTTAACAAATGGCTAGAAACGGCGAGACGTGCACAAGATCAGTATTATATGCAAGCCAAGGCTAAGTTGTCAGAAAACTAGAATAAACGATTTTTGTGTGTGAAGACACTTAAAGGAGAGATATTATTTCTTGGATGTACGAGCCCGGTCAGAAATTCAATATTGTAAATTGGAAGAACAACATTAATTAATTTGAGAGGCTCACTGATATATTCTCTCAATGCTAAGACGGGATGCGCGTAGATTGGATTACCGACCGTTTATTAACCGGAGTATGCAAAGTTGGTTGATTGGTTTTATCGGCATCTGGTAATTTTGGATTCATATTTTTCCAACCCCGGGTACCCATGAGACCAGGTATAAAAGAGATTGATCCAAGAACCGGGTTTCGAAAAATTGTTTTATAGGTCAAGCCGCCTCGAACGATGAAGAAGATTCCAACGAAAGTTATCCCTCAAAAACTTCATAAGGAACTTAACAGGTGGTACTATGATGAGAAAATCAAGGAAGCATCGATTCTATTAGGGGCTTGTGATCAAGTAAAGTTTATCCAGGTGATTGATCTGATGTGGCTTGTCAACTTATCTGAAAAAGACATTTGTTCGGATCAAGATTCGACAAAGGAAAAATTGAAATCTTCTCAACCTCCTCAAGAAATGGCTAAGTATGGAATACGAGTGAACTTGGCCATTCGAGCAAGCCTAGAACTTATTCAAGCAAGGTATTTTACTATCGAGCAATGTTAACTTCTAGAATCTTCTAAGTGTTAGTTCGAGCAAAACTGCACTTCATCAAGCCAGGTTGTTCTTCAAGTCGAGTAATGTATGTTTTAGAGCTAACCCTTGACTTAACCAAGCTAAAACCAAGTATTTTGGTGGATCGAGAAAGGTTTAATAATAAACAATGGTCTAAGCATACTTGAAGGAAGTTATAAAAGAAATTATTCTAAGGGCTTCCAACGAGAAAGGTTCAAGCTCAAGCAAGCTACAGTGTCACCAGCACACTTAACTTGTAGGATTATAAGTTAAAGACAAAAGGTTGAAAGGATCAAAGAAGAACAGGTTTACTCATAGGATTTTATCAAGCAAAGTTTGATATTATCATAAAGATTGAAGTCTGCTTGAGAATATTTTCTTATGAAAATATTCAAAGCAAAGGTTACTCGGAGAACTGTTCCAAGCACACTTATGGTTACAAGGTCTGCTCGACAAGGATAAAAGCTTACAAGCTTACTCGAAAACCTATTTACACTTGTAATATTTTTTAATACGTTTGAATATGTTATGTATCAATCATTAGGTTCTAGAAGGTGTCAGGTGTGCCTATTTAAGGAAAGTTTAGGGCAAATTCATGACAACGGACATAGTGCAAATATTGTGTGATTTGACGGTGGACACAATCTAGTAAAAGGAATATTTCTGTACAGAACGTTTCCTCACACAAATATTCCACCTAGAAACCCTAATAGATCTTCATTGTATTCTTGATAATATTAATGAAAATATTTTGAATGACTTTTTGTGTTTGTTTTATTCCTGTTCGTCTAGCAACACTTTGAATATCATTGATTTCGCCTTTGATGTTCACTGGATCTTCACAGGAGCAGACCTCGTAACCGTCTTGTCAACACGCTGTTGTTGGTTACGAGACTGATTTTGTGGTTGAGAGATCGGTCATGACAAGTGGTATCAGAGCTTCGTTTCTGCACTTGTAAAGATTTGTTGTTGCTAATTGTGAAGTTATTGTTGATTATTTGCTGATTTTGAAGAAGAAGAAGAAGAATGATGACGTTAGCTGGCCATTGTTCCATTGGTTACTGACGTCAGCAACTCTGTTCTTCATTTTCTCAGATCTACAATTTGTTTTTTAAGTCTTCTATTCTCATATTTACATTGTTTATTGTTTATTTGAGTCTAGATCTTGGTCTTATCCTTTCAGTTTCATCAGATCTAAGAATTTTATTCTCCGATCTGGTCGTTTTTCAAAATTTTGTCAAGTTTTAAGTAATTTTAATTTCTAAAACTTTTTCAAAAATACCAAAAACATTGTTGAACTAATGGATAACTAAGAATTTTATCCTTTCAGTTTCATCAGATCTTGGTCTTATCCTTTCAGTTTCATCAGATCTAAGAATTTTATTCTCCGATCTGGTCGTTTTTCAAAATTTTGTCAAGTTTTAAGTAATTTTAATTTCTAAAACTTTTTCAAAAATACCAAAAACATTGTTGAACTAATGGATAACTAAGAGGTGTCTACTAACAAGATTCCAAGGTTGTTAGGACAAGAACATTATATCAAGTTGGGTCCTCTTTGAAGCTAATGTGTTACAATGATGTGGATATGTGGAACTCTATTAAAAATGGTCCATATATTCCTGATGTCACAAACAACAATCAAACTTTGGAAAGACAGATGAAAAAGAAGGATGATAAGGCACTATCCATGTTGAAACTTGGTCTGTCATGGGAGATCCTGACAAGTGTGGCTCATCACACTACTCCAAATGCCATGTTTGATGCAATTGTTGAAACGTTTGAAGGAAATACTGAGCTGAAAAACATCAAGAAATACATATTGAAGCAAACGCTAGATAGATTCAAGTTCAAGGAAGGAGTGAGGTTAAAATACGTTTTGCAAAGGTTTGTTGCTATTGTTAATGAAATTAGAACCACTGACCTTGCAATAACTGATTTTGACCTAAACAAGAAGTTCTATCATCTTTATATGGAGAGTGGTACACTTCTAGCAAGTTCATTAAGGAAAAGACAAATTTCCCAACATTCAAGCTAGATGATGTTATCTGCTTTCTACAAGCTACTGAGCATGAAATGATAGAGAATCACATTATAAAGGAAGATAAACCAAGATTCCAAGTTGCAAATGATCTAATAGCACCAATGGGGAACCTAACAACAAAGAACCAACAGCGGGTTCCTATAATTGAAGAACCAAATGAATTTAATGATGAAACCCCAAGAGTATTTGTGGCGGCTGGTTAGTCGGGAAGTCAAAGTGGGCAGACAAGGTTTAATGTTCAATTAATGGATGATGTTGATACATCCTCAATGGCAAGTGGACATGCTCCCTATGTTGCTGGAAGCTGATGATTTGGAGGATAAGAATCTCATGTGGAAAGTTGCCATGTTAGCTGTGAGAAGCAAAAGGCTATACAACAGAACTGGTAGATCATTAGTTTCTGGACCTAATGCCAGACCAAGGCAATTTGCTATAATTGCCAACTACCAGGTCAATTTGCTGAGAATGTACCAGCCAAGACAATTTCAAAACAACAACCAGTAGAGAAATCAGTTCCAGTACCAAAATCAAAATCAAGGCCAACAATGACAATTCAACAACAACAACTTTCAGCAACATAATCGTAAAAAATAGTCCCACAACAACAACCATTTCAAAGAAACCAACAAATCCCTCCACAAGCACATACCAATCAATACAGGAACAATGCCAATCAGCCTTGAAACCAAACCACCACAAGAAGGTGTGTTTGACTGGAGTAACCATGATGAAGTGATGTGTTGTAAAGCACACTTACTTTCCTTATCGTTTTGTCATGTTTTACGTATTTAATTGTTTAATTAATGAGAGTTATGGGTGGTTTTTGCTTAATTTTACAAAGATTGAATGTTTACTTGTAGGTTAAGAAAGTTGATGGAAAAAGAGTTAAATTTGAAGACTTTAGGGGTTTGAATGGTCAAGTTTTAAATCTACAAGTCAAGGCCCAACCCAAGCCCACAAATTAGAGCCTTTCAAGCCTTATTATATTAATTAAAAGAAAAAAATAAAAAACCCTAAGACCTGCCCATATTTGCGATCGGCAGTAGCAAGGGAGGAGAAAAAAAAGCAAGTGGCGGCTAGGGTTGGTGGTTGTGACGGCTGGAGAGGAAGAAGAACACCAAGGAGAGTCTTGTGCAGTAGTTAAAGGTCTTATAATCTCATAATCTCAGCTCATAAACCCTAAGTAATCATTCATAAACCTTGTCTTTTGTTCAAGAACCCTAACTAAACTTGATTTTTTTGTTGGTTTGTTTTGCAAGTAACTTTGAGATTGATTTGTGTTTGATTGTTCTTGATCATTGAATGAGATTTATTATGTTTATATTGATGTTTATGATGTTTAATTTGAATAATAGCTGCTGTCCAAAATCAATGATAGGCTAAAGTAGTTAGTTCTACCTAGGTTAGATGAATATTGTTAGGTTTTAGTAAGTAGTTTGGATTGTTGATGATCATAGCTTGATTTGTTAATGTAAAGTTTGTTTTAACATTGAATTAGGTTGTGTTTAGTGGCTGTGAATTTGTCAATTACACTCATATACCTCTTGCTTTGATTAATTGAATGAGTTTTGATTGATTGTTGCTTGTTCGGACTCTTTACTTAGTTTTTAGGGTTTGTTTGCGGGGTGATCAACCGTAAGGTTTAAGTGAGTGTATTAATTGGATATAATCAGCGGGTAGACACCTTCTTAGAGACCGAGAGGTGATAGGAATTAGGGTCGTCTTATAACGTTTACTTGTTAGGATTAGGATCGCGCGAGAGCGGGTTCGGTTCTTGTCGGGTTTGGGTTTGTGAGTGATTAGTTGACCTAGTTTAGGTTGAAATAAATTGTTCCTCTATCCTTGGTTGCGTAGTATTCGTCTCCATTAGGGTAGTGTGTCGGTGAGACCGAGAGGAGAGTCGACATTAGAACACTTTAGCAATTTGTCACCCGGTTTGTTCTTAAAATCAACTGTGTAGGTTAGGGTTTGTTAGTGAGACCGAGAGGTAATCTAGCTTCCTGAGTGAACCTTAGTTGTGTCATCCTTAGGAACCGGTGTCATGAGATTCTACAATCCAATAGCTTACTATACCTTCACAGTTTCATCTAGTTTTCTTAAATTAACTCTTTTAAGTTAAAGTAAGTTAGGTTAAGTAGTTAATAATATAAAAATCATTTTAAAATATATTATTATTAGGTGAGTCTTATTTAGGGTTAAGTATTAGATACGTTTTCACGTGTCCTTGTGTTTGACACTCGGACTTCCTTAGTGCTATACTATTAGTGATCGGTACACTTGTCGGTTTTGTGTGGATTCTTTAGGAATTTCGTTTACTAAATTTAAAGCTTAGTTGTGAGAGCACCGTTTTACACACATCATGAAGACATTGAGAATGCTAATGTGGTATTCATGGCAAAGATTGGAAATGAAGCTAAATCATCTTAATCACAGGTACATTCAAATCCCATAACTTTTGAGTCACTTAAGATAAATGATGGTTTAAGAAAGAAAGTTGGTAAATTGCAAGCTGAGTGTTTTAAGAAACAGAGCACAATAAATGTCTATGAGATGAGTGAGCTAACATATGAAAACCAAATCAAGAGTTTTGAACAAGACTGTACAGATAGTTATAATATTAAGTCAAGATATATTACTGAGATTGAAGGATTAAAGAAAATGGATCTCGATGAGAAGTTGAAGATGTGCACACGAGGTTAATAAAATAACAAATTAAAGAAAATCGGAGTTGTTACAAAACACGTTAAGTAGCAACAAAAAACAATGTGGTCAAATAGGTGTATTTTTCGGCCTCTGTGATTACGGTGTGATTTAGACGTCACAATATCAACGACTCGTTCTTATAATCCCCCACTGATCGATGTCGAAAAGTCAATCAAAAACATTTATAAAATACCTTTACTAGCAAGGGAAAGTAAGGTGTCGAATCCACAGGGAATCAGTGAAAAGTGCTAATCAAATTCATAATTTATTAAAATATTAAACTAAGTGGACACACGATGTTATGAGGTTTCAAAGATTTGTTAAGCAAAAACAATGTTACTTTGATTTGTAAACAGTTATGAGGAAATAACCAATCTCAAGGTTTCAGGTTGTGAAGCAAGTTTAACAAGTAATTAAACCTCTTTGTAAGTCTCTTTGTTTGAATTAATAAGCAAAAGACTAAATATTTGGCTCTGCTGATTATCAAAACTTAATCCGAACAATTGGCACAGCTGAATAGTAATCTAATTGATTACCAATTTTAGGTATTAATGAATGAAATCAGTGCAATGGTTAATGATAAACGGGTCAATGACGATAAGAACTCAATCTTAAAGGTTGATGACCTCAAACCAATTAACTAACACAATTTTAAGCATTTACTTACAAAAAAATTTGTTTAAGCATACTAACAAAGGTAAAGATTCAACAAACTGAATGATTAACCAAATCCAATATTAAGGTTCAAAATACCAAAAAGTCTAACAACAAACACAACCCTACGCCCAGAGATGCTCACAGAAGCTTTAGTCTATCATAAGAATCATGGAAATCTTGATTCTTGGTTGAGATAATGAGAACATGGATGATTGTGGGGAGTGGTAGGTGTTAGGATGGTGGAGAATGGCCACAAAATCGCCCAAAGATGTTAAGGTATGAATAATCTTCGACCTAGGGTTTAATTGGGCTTAAATATGGAAGAAAAACAAGAAAAATGATTTCTCGTCAGACCCGGTCATAGCCTATGGCCTGGGCGTAGCCTACGGCGTATGGTCACTGCCTTACGGCGGCTACAGCACCAAAACACCGTTTTCTTCATAAAATCTTCATTTCAACTTTGTTTTCCTCCCCGTTTGCAGCCACGTATTCTTATTTCAATTATCTGTCATATCAAATATCATTACTTTCATTTCCATTCCATCCTAATTTCTCCAAATAAGCTCCTTTAAGCTCTTTTAAGCCTTGATCACTTGCAAACATAAAACCAATCACAGTACTTGTGTTCGATGCATATAAACAAGTAAAACACACAATATAAAACACTTAAAGCACATTATTTCATCCTTACATCACATCCCCACACTTACCATTTGCTTTCCCTCAAGCAAACTATCATGAAACACATACACCTTGATCGATGGTTCATCAATTATCATTATGAATACTAGTGAGGTATAAGGTCATACCCAACTTCCAAGAACTGACACTTACAAGGTTGATAACCCACCAAACAATTTAATGATACATTTTAAAACTATGGAACCGCTCAAACGAGTGTACTTTGTTTCAGATTAAGGCACACATGTTCATACCCATCATAATATATCATCTCTCCTCTCGGTATAATATCTGGACCAACAAAAAATGTGCTAGTATCTCTCTGCCCTCTATACGAAGTTTGAACACAATGTAATAAGCTTGGAAGCAAGTCATATCTCCATCCATTATCCACCGATTGCATAGAGACTAGAACTAAGGGTTTTGCTGTGGCTTAGATTAGGGTGTGGAAGGGATTTATTCAGTAGCTTATGGTGGATGAAACCAAATTTATTCAAACAAATTAACAAACAACTCACTAACTACTATTTACAACCAATACTGACTTTAAACACTGACTCTTTTTGAGTTTTTCTAATTTTCCAATTTTTTTTTTGCAAATACTAACATCAATATATACAAACAAATAACTCGAGACATACGTACATTGTGTACTATGCTCTAAAAACAACTTATATACAACTCTAACATACCGGGTTTCATCCACGGGGTTAAAATAAAAGGCCAAGGCTAACACGGCTTGTAATGTGGGTTAAAAAGAACAAAGAAAAATGGAAAAGGCAACAATTGGCTCCTAAGGGATAATGTAGGGTAGGGATTTTTTTTAAGGTCAATATAATGTGGGTTTTCTACAGTCCTATTTCTCCATACAGGTGGTGGTATTAAGATCTCGAAATGCATAAGACAACCAAGTTCTAGATATCATGGGCATATTGGTTACCCTCTATAATGGCATTCATATGACATGTCTATATACTATATATTATATGTGTATTATATATAAGGCAAATATCACACACGTACCGTAGGAATTAGGCCGCCGACATGAAACATGTGTACCCATCCCCATGACTCGTTATCCCCATCTAACGGTTCATTTTAAATTTTCATTTTGAAAAACATTTACATGGGAAGACTTTCGAGAAGCTTAAAAACTGACCATGACCAAAGACCACTACTTGGCATCAATAATAACAATTAACAAGTCACAATTCTGTCTTTTGCGCACAATCAAGCTACTCTAAGGCAAGAATTTTAAATTTTTCCCCATTCCCAAACTTGAGGTTAACATTGTCCTCAATGTTTAAAATTTAGTATTTAATGGAACATTATGAGAACAAGGTTAAAATTGACTCGTTATAAATTTAAAAGCCGGGCCTAATGTGATGGTCATAAAAAATTATAAAACTACACTTCTAACAAACAAACTAGCAAAACAAAGAAAATTATGAGAACGAAATCACCTGATATAGATAACTTGTGTGCACACTGTTGGAATCGGTCAGCCCAAGACACATATTAGAGTTGATGTGGCTAGTACGTTATGATCCAAGTCGGGTCATACCCAATAACAAGCTAGACAAACACCACGATATTTATTTAAGATATGATCTAACAAATAAATATCAACACTTAGAATATTTGGAAATTAGATTACTAAATATTTGCACTTGTGTAATAAATAAATTATATGGATAATTTACGTTATGAGAGATTTTGCATTTTGCATATACGATGTTATTTAAGTTGGTTAAATAGCAATATGCAAAACCTACTGCATTTTGCATATACGATGTTATTTAAATTGGTTAAATAACAATATGCAAGACTTATTTCATTTTGCATATACGATGTTATTTAAATTGATTAAATAATAGTATGCAAAACCTACTGCTTTTGCATTTTGCATATACGAAGTTATTTAAGTTGGTTAAATAATAATATGCAATGCATACTGGATTTTGCATGTTATGTTATGTTATAACTTAAATAAATAAAATAGATTACTTGAGTTTAAATTTGGTGGGAATCTTTTTGGTTGCACACCTTTTTCCCCTTCTCTCTCCTCACTTCATTGTTTTATTTATTCCAAGACATGCACTAGCTTTGGTTGGTAGATTTTGTGTGGTGCATTATTACTCACAACCAACTCTATCTCTCTCTCTCTCTCTCTCATACACACAAGTTGCAAGTAAACTTTTCCTTTCCTTCTCTCTGATTTTTCGGCCAAGGAAAGAAATATCAAGGAAGAGTTTTCCAAGTGCAAATCCTAGAAAAATCAAGGTGTTTGTTAGAAGCTTGAAGGGTATACAAGCTTGAGGTTCTTCAATCTTGAAGACTCGCCCTTCATATCATCATATCCTTCACTATCTGGACTCTTGAAGGTAGTATGCTATGAACACCCTATGGTTCTTTATATTGGTAAACATGCAAATTCGTATATGGATCCGGGGCTTGGGTTTTGCATATAAAATCGGTTTTATATTCAACTAATTAACAAGATTTAAAACCTATTTATCCGCTGCGTTTTTCATGTAATCTTGTTAAAACCCAACACACACGTGATTGATCCATACGAACTTGTCTCCTCTACTCACTCAACAATATCTGCAAACTCTCACACGTGTAGAAGCATGCTTCTCACAATATTAGAATAGGTCTTTTAAACTGTTTGCAAAACTGTTGATTTTATTTACCAAGCCGAGTTAAATACATTTCATAAATAAATTTGTTGAACGATTAAATATGTTAAAAGACCTAACTCACTTTCGTAGGAATCACGATTGCATTTAGCATATGCAACAAGTCCTTAAACCCCCCTGTATCCCGGGTGGACGAGTGAGGTCTCGTGAGGGTTTATAAAGAACTACACCCACAAAGTTCAGATACAACAAAAATATACACGTACCTGCATCAACTGTAGCAAAGTATGAACACATCTTGGGTAGCTGGAACTCATGTCAGGATGATTCTTTTACCGAAACATTGCAAACTCCTACTTTTCCATGTGTGGCATCTCCACACTTGACTTTTGCTACAGTGGTACACTTGAAATAAAACGGTTAAAAAACTACAAAAAATAAATTAAAATACAAAAATCCGGGTTGCCTCCCGGTTAGCGCTAAGTTTTTGTTAAGGTCTTCAGCCAAACCATTACCTGATTTGGCGGTTATGGTGGTCTAATGGAGTGCTTACCTTCCTCCACCCCATTCTTCTTACTTCTCCAACACAATGGTAGTTCTAATGCCTCCCACATAGGCCCAAAACATGCCAACCTCCTTTGTTCATTCTCGAATCCGGGTGATTTCTTTACCTTCTCCTTCTTTGGTGGTTTCTTCTTGTTTGTTCCATCCTTTTCCTCATCGACCACCTCTTCCATCATCGTCTTAGTATTGTTTATTGAACTTAATGTTGCTCCACTGTTTACATCTACTGCATTTAGCTCTTCCTTCTCTCTTTCATGCTTAGACCTGTCAAAAACAACATTTTATCCTTTTTGGTGTCATCCTCACACGTACGAGGAAGACACCCATTAGTAGCACATGACCTAGAATATATATTTTCAAAAGAATAATCATATGAATTTGAAAATATACTTAAAATTAACTTACGGTTATCGAAGGTCATGCAAATGGTTCCGTCTCGGCAGTTAATCTGAGCATTTGATGCCGCCAAAAATGGGTCTCCCCTATATCACCAGGGGTTCTTCCTTCTCAGCTGGTGCATAATCAAGAACAAGAAAGTCTTCAGGATAGCAAAAATCACCAACCTTTACCGCAACACCAACCAACTTCCCCCGTGGCCGCCTTCGAGTGAAATCAGCTAACACCAAGGCGGTGTCAACCTCTTGTAAAGGCCAAAACTTAAATCGATCATACACATTCCCCGGTAAAACACTAACACTTGCACCATAATCAACTAATGCCTTGGTGGTCTTGAACTCTCCAATTTAAATGGGAATAAGTGGTGACCCCGTTTCAAATTCTTCAATGGTGATGGCACTGACATGTGCATTTTTGCCATTTGATGAACTGCACCCTGATGGTTGGGGTTCTTCAAAGTATCACTCAGTAGTTTGGATGGATTTCTCCTTAGGCTTGCCATTTATTCTCCACTATTTACATCTACTGCATTTAGCTCTTCCTTCTCTCTTTCATGCTTAGACCTGTCAAAAACAACATTTTATCCTTTTTGGTGTTATCCTCACACGTACGAGGAAGACACCCATTAGTAGCACATGACCTAGAATATATATTTTCAAAAGAATAATCATATGAATTTGAAAATATACTTAAAATTAACTTACGGTTATCGAAGGTCATGCAAACGGTTCCGTCTCGGCAGTTAATCTGAGCATTTGATGCCGCCAAAAATGGGTCTCCCCTATATCACCAGGGGTTCTTCCTTCTCAGCTGGTGCATAATCAAGAACAAGAAAGTCTTCAGGATAGCAAAAATCACCAACCTTTACCGCAACACCAACCAACTTCCCCCGTGGCCGCCTTCGAGTGAAATCAGCTAACACCAAGGCGGTGTCAACCTCTTGTAAAGGCCCAAACTTAAATTGATCATACACATTCCCCGGTAAAACACTAACACTTGCACCATAATCAACTAATGCCTTGGTGGTCTTGAACTCTCCAATTTGAATGGGAATAAGTGGTGACCCCGTTTCAAATTCTTCAATGGTGTTGGCACTGACATGTGCATTTTTGCCATTTGATGAACTGCACCCTGATGGTTGGGGTTCTTCAAAGTATCACTCAGTAGTTTGGATGGATTTCTCCTTAGGCTTGCCATTTATTCTACCAGTTGACTCACCAGTTTATCTCTTGCAGCATTTGCCTTCTCTTGAGCTTCAACCTCTTATTCATTTGCTTCAATAACTCCATAACATCTTTAATGACTCCTCTTTGTTACCTGAAGAATTCTATTTCCCCTGTTGATAACTCTTTTGATAAACTTTATTATAACCCACAGAATCTCTCTAATTGTACCCACTCTGACCACTACCCGAACTATTCCCATATTGTTTCTGGTTCGACTGATAGCCTATCTTCTGAGAACTACCCTGAAAATTTGGGTTCTGCTGCATGTTTGGGTTTCCATAACTGAAGTTTGGATAATTCTTGAGGCCCGGATGATAAGTATTTGAACTCATATTGTTGTATTTCCCTTCACCCTGCACATAATTGACCTCCTCTTCCTCAGTTTCTTCATCCTGCGCGACCACACAACTCGCAACCTCATGACCTAACTCCCACAACCTTCACACACTGGATATGTTTTTCCCGATTTCCCCGCTCCATGTACACCTGCAACCAACAACCTTTCCATCTTGTTTTCTAGCCTATCCATTCTGTTATCTAAACCATGACTTTCAACTACTTTAACTACTGATCTTTTTGACATCCTGTTCGACTGTGCTTGCCTCTTTGAATTATTCGCATGTCTCTCCAAATGTCCCCAATCCACATTTTCATAATTGTAAGAAAGGATTCATTAGTGGTGGCTTGAAGATCATAACATCATAGTTTGAGAGACTCTCATGGAATGCCTTTATCAATTCCCATAAAGCAATTCCATGATAACGGACAAGTCCTCAGCAATCGTTTAAATCTTTGAAATGTCTCATAAAAGGTTTCACCAGTGATTTGCTAAAAATTTTGAATGTTGTTTCGAGCCACGGTGGTTCTCTGCGGCGTATAATATTCATCTAAAAACCGTTGTGCCAAGTCCCCCAAGTGAAAATGCTAGCTGATGGCAAAGATAGGAAGCACTGTTTCGCTGCATCTTTTAAACTGAATTGGAAGACTACCATTTTCACTTCTTCCGCAGTAAAACCTTGACTCGAGATAATTGCACATAACGAATTGAAATCATTCAAATGCAGGTATGGTTCTTCAGTAGCATTTTCATGAAACACAAGTAATCCTGTTAAACTGTTCTCCCTCACTGAAAAAGTCCTTCCACGTCTGACCAGAATAATGATCGGTAGAGGATTCGTGGCCACTTGTGGGATGAAGTGGCTTTGAACTCCCCTAACTGGTGGTGGGACAAATGCTCTTGGGACTTCGTCATCAAAATCATAATACGGTGCCTGCTGTTCATGGTTTGGTAGGCGTTTTGGTGCTCGATCTCTCTGATTTTCTGGATGATTCTATCGAATTTTTTGGTCATCACAGAGATCTTGTGGCTGATACTGAACCCCATGTTCATCTCTAAACTCTTCCTCATTCTTCAAATCAAAACCAAAATACTCCCCTATATGCCAATTATCCACCCATGCACGAGCATAATTAATCTCAGGTCTTTCCTCTCTAAAATCAGCTTGTCTTTGATGATTTACTAGGGCAGGTCTGATTGACAAGTTGTCGTCCATGTTATACTGCCTCCTAGGGTTACGGTTGACATCTCCTTGGTTAAACAAATTGCGGTTTCTGTCACGGTTAACGTTCTGGTTTTGGTTAGGTGGTAGGTTGTTTTGAGGAGCTAGCTGTTCTTGGTTGTTCGGTTGGTCTTGGTTATATGGTAGGTAATCATTCCGGTCTCTTTTAATTCGTGTATTCATGGTTTTTTACTTTTGGTGTTATGACAGTAGGTATTCGGTTTAGTTTGGTTTCTGAGTTGCTCGGTTTCTCCTTGCTGTTTTCTCAATTTCTGGATCAAACTTTAGCGGCTCTTTCTCACGGAATATCACGCATGCATCGACTTGTAAAGTTATCTTCACAAACAAAAACACTAACACCCCGTGTAAATTCAACGAAGAGATAATTAAAAACAAAAATTAAAAACTAAACTAAACTAGCACTTTGCATGTTGATTCCCCGGCAACGGCGCCATTTTGATGACCGTCGAAAGGGCAATCAAAAACATTTATAAAATACCTTTACTAGCAATGGCAAGTAAGGTGTCGAATCCACAGGGAATCAGTGAAAAGTGCTAATCAAATTCATAATTTATAAAATATCAAACTAAGTGGACACACGATGTCAAGCGGTTTGAAAGATTTGTTAAGCAAAAACAATTTTACTTTGATTTGTAAATAGTTATGAAGAAATAACCAATCTCCATGTTACAGGTTGTGAAGCAAGTTGGACAAGTAATTAAACCTATTTGGAATCTCTTTGTTTGAATTAATAAGCAAAAGACTAAATATTTGGCTCTACTGATTATCAAAACTTAATCCGAACAATTGGCACAGCTGAATAATAATATAATTGATTATCGGTTTTAGGTATTGATGAATGAATATGGTTAATGAAAAGCGGGTCAATGACGATAAGAACTCAATCCTAAATGTAGATGACCTCAAACCAATTAACTGATACAATCTTAAGCATTCAACTATGAAAAACAGTTTACGCATATAATGTATATAAAATTATACATCTTTTCAGCATCAATGAATCTCTAAAAACTGCAACTTCTATCAAATAAACTAGCTCAGAAGGCTACTTATCACACTAAAATGCAATTTCAGGTAAAACTAAGCCTTAAACGAAGAAACAAGGGAAAAGACAAATAAAAACGAAAGAAAACCCAAGAAAAATCATCAACCACTCCCCTGTGCTCCTAGAACCACGCCCCCACGCTTCTGAACACAAGAAAAGGCAAAAATCTACAAGAAAAGACAAATACTGGACACAAAAGCACGGGGCCATGCCCAATCAAACACGGGGCCATGGTCACCTTCAGATAAGACAAAAAGAAATGAGCACATGTCATTGAAAAGAACGGGGTCGTGTCTAATAAAGCACGCCCCCGTGGTGAGTCGTAATGTTCGATCTGACAGCATGCAACTGGACACTTGGACACGGGGCCGTGTCTCTCTCACCAGACAGCCTATAAGTAGTGGATCATGTTGCACTCATTTGGGTGTGCTTGAAGAAGACCTCTAAACGGGTTTCTCTTATAAAAATACTCATATTAAACTCAAATTGAAGATCTTGTAAGGAGTTTGAAGGCTTGGAGGTTATCATCATCATCCATCATCATCAACATCACCATAATCCATCATTATTAAGATGGGAAATTCATCCACATTTGGTTAGATTGTTCTAGTTCAATCATGTGTTTGTTATCATCATCTCTTTTTATGTTCATAACAATGCTCACTATGAGCTAAACTCCATTTACCCTCTATAATCTATGAAGAAGCTTTGTTTTACTTGATGATTATGAGAAACATGTGGTTTAGTTTGGTATAGTACATGGTTATTTTGCAATTATCCATTGATGAAGAAATGTTTTATCACTTTAATTCAATACATCAAAGTTGATGATTTATAATCATTCATGTTAACTCATGTTCTTGGAAACTAGAAATGGTAAAAAGAATACTTTGATACTTTATTCAAGATAAAACATGGATCCTTATGTTGTACTTAAAAATGATGAGATATAAGCTATGATCTATATCTCTAGTTTTGATAATTCTGAAATAACATTGTTAACATGATTGCTTAGGTTATCATGCTAGTTAAAGAAATCATATGTTAATGGAGTGTGTAATTATAATCTAATTAAATAAACCAAGGGGAGGTTGTGTGAGTTAACTACAACCACTCGAAGTTGTTAGGATTGGTATTTGAGAAATCGAAGTCAATCCTAATCGTTCTACTATACCAAACTGCTTGTCTACTCAAATTGACATTCTCGTGGTAGCATGACATTAGGAAAGGATAGACTTTAAAATGCGCATGCTACTCTCTTTTATTTCATAGAATATGTTCACTTAGAAATGAGGGACTATTCTATCATATATTATTAGGACAAGTTTATCACATGTTTATTTAATAATCATCAAGGAATAATGGAGTGGATTCTTGATCTTAGATGGTAAATCTTCATATAATTGAATTACTCACTTAGAATTTCTCTTTTCTTGTCACCTATATATTATATAAAAGTATTTATATTTTATAAAAAGTTTAAAAGTTAATTTCAAAAATGATTAAACCCTCTGATTAAAGTAAAACGAAGATTAATTATCAAAAACATTTGTATCCACGGATCGATACTTGGTTCTTACCAATACTATCCTACATATACGATAGGTACACTTGCCTATTTTGTGTGTGTTTAGTTTTAGTAGGAATCACTTTTATAAATTTAAAACACGATCTTGTGCAAAGCTTAAACCCCAATCAGTTAATATTTGACCATCACACGCATCACACATCAAGTTTTTGGCGCTGTTTCCGGGGACACGGTACGTTTCTAAGAACGATCCAAGTTTTAATTTAATCATTGCTTATAATTGTATAAATTTTCTTTACTTTTATTTTATTTTATTTTTTATCAATTATAATATATTAAATAATTTTAAGGCTAGCCTAACTTTTACTTTAGCTTAATTAACTTATACCTTAGTTTAGTTTTAAAATAGCTTAACCTAACATTTAGCATAATTTAACTAACCTTTAGTTTAATTTAAATAGTTTATATTTTGATTTAACCCCATGTATGTCCTCTACATTCGAACTTGAGCTTGTTTCTTCAATTTCTGAACCGGAACGACTCTTTCGTCGACAAGCACGTAAACGGACTGTAGGAACCGCCGAAGAAATCAAAGACGAATCAGTAAACGCCATGACATCAGGAGAGAATCAAACCAAAGAAATGATGGAAGCTTAAAACAATGAACCAAACATGAGCCAGTATGCCAACCCAACTCTCGAAAGCTACGACACTGGAGTGGCTCCACCTGATATCACCGAACATTTCGAAATAAAATCTAGCACCATTCATACGGTGGAAAATTCAGTTCAATTTCATGGTCTCTTCGACGAAGACCCTCTTTCCCATATATCTTGATTCTTACGAATCTGCGGAACCTTTAAAATTCAAAATTGTTCAGAAGATCAGATCAAACTCAAACTCTTTCCTTTCTCTCTAAGGGGTCAAGCCTTAGAATGGATAGAATCCATTCCTTCTGGATCCATCAACAACTGGGACCAGATGGTTAAACAGTTTCTCCTTAAATACTTTCCGCCAGATAAAACTGCCAAATACCGAGCCATCATTACTTGATTCCAGACGAATGATGATGAGTCGTTACACACAACATGGTAGAGGTTCAAAAGTCTTCTAAGAAGATGTCCACACCACGGACTACGTATGGTTGCAGGTACAAACTTTCTTTGACGAACAATCCAGTCAAAACAAACAGGCCATCAACCAAGTCGCCGGTGGAAACCTGGGATGCAAATTACTTAAAGAAGCATTTGAAATTATGGAGAAGGCAGCAAAGAAGTTTTTCTCTTATAACCCACAAAGATCTACACCTACACATAAGGTATTGCACCACGTTGATTCAAACACTCTTGTCACCGCACATCTTGAAGCACTTTCTAAAAATTTCGAACAACTTCAAGCCGAACTATCGAAAACCAAGATCACTGGTGACACCTGTGGGAAAACTCATAAGACAAGTGACTGCAAACAAGTCATTATGGCTATGGAAGAGGTCGATTTCATCGCCCGTCAGAACAACGCTTTCAGCAACAACTACAATCCAGGATGGAGAAACCACCCAAATTTCAATTGGAAAGACGGAGATAACACTCAAACCTTACCCAGATTCGAAAAGTGACCGATGAATCAATCTTTCCACCCTAAACAACAATTCCAAGACCAAAGTTCCAGTAGCCATCAAAACCCGAGCTACTCAAAAACTGAAGAAATGTTGATCCAAATCATGACCAAAACAAATGAAGCAAAAGAGAAGGCCGACTCAATAGATGTTGATATCAGTGTAGTATTGTTGAAGCATGAAGCTGACCTTAAAAGTCAACAAGTTTCATTACAGAATCTAGAAACCCAAATCGGACAAATTGTCCGACAATTATCTGAAAGACCACCTGGCACCCTTCCAAGCAACACAATCACAAATCCAAATGCAACAGCTAACACTGTTACACTAAGAAGTGGCACGACCACTGTTACCTCACCAATTTCAGAACCAGTTATGGAGAAGGAAACCCCTAACACAGGAGATACTGATTCCAACAGGAACTGTACAACATAAGGAACCAGTCTGAACCTATGTTCCACCTATTCCATACCCTGGACGGCTGAAACAAGAGAGATTGAAAGCTCAGTACGGGAAGGTTTTAGAACTCTTAAATAACTTCACATCAACATCCCTTTCATCGAAGCCATTGCTCAAATGCCAAAATATGCTAAGTTTCTCAAAGAAGTGCTGACAAACAAGAGGAAGCTGGAGGAGCTATCACATGTCACCCTGAGCGAAGAATGTCCAGCAATCCTCCAAAAATAAGCTGCCACCGAAAATGACCGATCCAGGGAGCTTTACCATCCCTTGTCTCATAGGAAATTTGCCTGTTGGCAATGCCCTGGCCAACCTAGGAGCTAGTATTAACTTAACGCCTTATGCTTTTTTTACAAAACTAGGGATAAGAGAACCAAAATCCACCCGCATGAGCATTCAGTTAGCTGATCGATCCGTTAATTATCCTCGGGGCATTGTTGAAAACATGCTTGTCAAGATTGACAAATTTGTTTTTCCAGTAGATTTTGTGATTCTAGATATGGAGGAAGAAAAAGGTGTACCTCTAATTTTAGGAAGACCCTTTCTAGCCACTGCAAAGGCTATCATTGATGTTTGCACCGGCAAACTCACTATAAGGGTTAATGACGAGGTCGTCACTTTTGACGTAGGGAAATCTATGCAACATCCGCAACATCACAATGACACATTATATTGTGTTGACATCATCTCTTCTATTGTGAGTTGCTATGTGCGGAAATCTTCCATTAACACCCCATTAGAAGCACAAGTCTTAACTAATAAAAACACTAAACCCACTTTAGAACACGATGATCTCGATACTATCAATAACTATCAAGAAACATCAGAAGTAGTATGTGAGATCACCGAACGCAATGAATAATCAAAAAATCAATTGAAGAACCACCAGCCTTAGAATTAAAAGAACTCTCAAACCATCTCGAATATGATTTTCTAGAAAAATACTCTCAACTCCCAGTAATTATTTCGTCTCACCTTTCTAAAGAGGAAAAAGACGAATTTCTTAAGGTTCTCAAAAAACATAAGATGGCCATCGCATGGAAGATCATGGATATCAAAGGCATCAGTCCTTCCTTTTGTACTCACAAAATCCTCATTGAGGAAGAATACAAAACCGTGGTCCAACATCAAAGACGTCTCAATCCCAACATGCAAGATGTGGTGAAGAAGGAAGTAATCAAACTCCTTGATGCCGGATTAATCCACCCAATCTCATATTCACCTTAGGTTAGTGTAACATCCCGTTTTCTCGCTTTGGTTAAGAAAATAAAATATGAGTTTTTATGAGTAGGGCTTGTGTTGGGTTAAGTAATATGGGTAATGGACTTGGGTTAATAATGAAGGGAGAAAGACCATGGGCTTCAGACCATGGCCCATGATATATAAACCTTAATTAACCCATAATCCATTCATTTTCCACTCATTCCATACACCATAAAAAACACACACTTATCTCTCTCTCATGTCTCTCTTTCTCTAACCGAAACCAAGAAAAAGAATCGATTCCCGACCCGAGATAATGATAGTATGATATTGTATGGATCCAAACCCGCTAGATCTAGTCGTGAAACGATGAGCTGACAGCCTAAACCATTAAATTCACGAGATTTGGATGGAATCGGGTATAAACCGATCAAAAGATGAACTTAGGGGTCACCCTAACTCAGATCTGGATCGAATGGAACAAAAAACGGTGTAAAATGGGGTAAAATACGTTGTTCCGGCCACCACCCGGTTTACCGGCACGACGGCGCTGGAAAGGCGGTGTATGAGGTTAAGGTTTTGTCAGAGAATGTTCTGACATTCTTTGACCTAACCCTAACTCGTTAACGGAATAATAACGAATTAGCAAGCAATTCGTTGTACCATTCGTTAAAAAGAAACAACGAATTAGCAGCAGTTCTTTACGTCCTTAGCTACAGAGAGATAACGAATGAACCCTCATTCGTTAGAAGGTTCATTCGACATAGAGGGTCATTCGTTATAAAGGCCAGTTCGTTATAAAGGCCAATTCTTTAAAAAGACCAGTTCGGTACAAAGACCAGTTCGTTATAAAGACCAGTTCGTTATAAGGACCAATTCGTTATGAGGGTCAATTCGTTATAGGTTAAGAAGTAACGAATGAACCTCATTCGTTAACGAACTGCATAACGAATTAAGTTTGAAAGGATGACAGAAAGGTCCCCGGACTTAGAAAAGAATGGATTAATTACAAAGAAGCCCTCAAACTTTATGAGTTAGCAAATATAATTTAAATTGGAATTCTAATAAAAATGTGTTAAGACAGTTAATGGAAATTAAATTTTTCCAAGCTAACCTGGCAGCTCGACACCAGCCAGGGGCTCTGCCCCTTGGACCATTTTAGGGGCTACCCCCCATAGAACCCCGCTACCAGGGGCGCTGCCCTCGGATCCCCGTTCGTTGTGGGCTATAATTAAACTAGAAACACGATATGGGTAGTGATAGTTAATTGATACGTGTAATTATTATACAGTTAGTCATGCACAGCTAAAGAAGGGATTAACTATTAACGGTGAACGTAACCGAGTTCAGGCGAGTTTCTAGCCCCACTTCCTAATTATGTTTTCGGGGTTGTGTGCATACTCGATGTGAAGTGTGAATACACTTACCTTAAGTGATAAGTTTATGCTATAATGTTAGATATGATATATATACACACACACACACACACATATATATATATGTTATGAATGGGTGTCTGTCGATGCGTGAACGATCTTCGGATATTGCACGTATCGACAGGGAAAGTAATGTTCGTTGGTGCATGACCGATCTTTGGATATTGCACGTATCGCTAAAGAGAATGATTTGTAGGTAATAAGTAGTGTGTATGAATGTTATTTTGTGATTTGTTTATTATGTAACTGATGTAACGATAAGAAGTGTGATGTTGACAAGTCGAGTTAGAGTGTGGAAGAAGTGGAAACAAGTTGGTAAGGGTGTAAGTGGCATGACGATAGTACGTGGTAGGGTAAGCCTATATGTGCCTTCGTTATTAAGTGGCATAACAATAGTATGTGGGAACGCAAGCCTCTACGTGCCTTTGATAAATAAGTGGCAATACATAAGTATGTGGGAGGGCAAGCCTCAATGTGCTTCCATTATGTGGCTAAGATGTAGGGGGCAGTAAAGAGGTTAAAGGTGAGGTGAGGTGAGCAAGTTAGATGAACGACTATGTGTCTTCAGACACATATGTATATATATAAATGCATGTAATGGTTGTATGCTAAGTTGCCTGATTAACTAGAACTCACTCAGAGTAGCTGACTTTTAGTATGCACGCAGGTAAATACGCTTGAGTAGCTAGCATAAGAACGGCACATGGATAGGATTGAACGACTGGCATCTGAAGACGGAAGAAATGATGTTTTAAAGATGATGAATTATGATACGTTTTAAAGAAAAGTTTGTATGTTTTGTAACGAATGATTATAGTTAGCATTTCCGCGAAAAGTTTTAATTAACTCTAATTTGTAGAACTGTGTTCATGAGTAAATATGACATGAAAAAGTAGGGCACCGGGAACGAGGCCTTACAGTTAGTCCAGTTCAAGTAGTACCCAAAAAGGGAGGAATGACAGTTGTAATAAACGAGAAGGACGAGCTAATCCCAATAAGGACCATCACAGGCTGGCGAGTTAGCATTGACTACCGG
This sequence comes from Bidens hawaiensis, assembly GCF_021521415.1. Classification (NCBI taxonomy): domain Eukaryota; kingdom Viridiplantae; phylum Streptophyta; class Magnoliopsida; order Asterales; family Asteraceae; genus Bidens; species Bidens hawaiensis. The sequence continues at coordinate 84,553 of NW_027495580.1, read as the reverse complement.
AAGCTCAATGACGCCATAAGAAAGATCATTTTCCCCTTCCTTTTATCGATCAAATGCTTGAACGTTTATCTGGAAAAACGTTCTACTGTTTTCTTGATGGATTCTCATTGCTCCTGAAGATCAGGAGAAAACCACCTTTACATGTCCGTATGGAACCTTCGCCTATCGAAAGATGCCATTTGGACTATGTAATGCCCCGGCCACCTTCCAACGTTGCATGGTGGCCATCTTTCATGAAATGATCGAGCACTCGGTGGAAGTTTTCATGGACGACTTCTCAGTATTTGGAGACTCCTTCGATAATTGTTTGAATAACCTAGACAAAATGTTAGCTAGGTGTGAAGAAGTAATTTAGTACTTAACTGGGAAAAATGCCACTTTATGGTTAAAGAAGGCATCATTCTCGGTCATAAGATACCACGAACAGGAATTGAAGTTGATAGGGCAATAATCGAAACCATCTCCAGACTTCCGCCACCAACTTCAGTCAAGGCCATTAGAAGTTTTCTAGGTCATACAGGATTTTATCGTCATTTCATAAAAGGCTTCTCCAAGATTGCTAGACCTATGACCAAACTTCTGGAGAAACACACACCATTAGTCTTCTCTGAATAATGTGTCGAATCATTCAACACATTTTAAGACAAACTTGTCAACACGCCAATCATGACTACACCCGATTGGACCCTTCCATTCGAGATCATGTGCGATGCAAGTGACTTAGCATTTGGAGCCGTACTCGTACAACGCAAAGAGAGACATTTTAACCCAATTTACTATGCTAGTAAAACTCTTAATGATGCACAAGAAAATTACCCCACAATAGAGAAAGAGTTATTAGCAGTAGTTTTTGCCTTTGAAAAATTTAGATCTTACCTAGTTCTTTCCAAGACCATATTTTACACCGACCATGCCGCCATACGATACCTCTTCAACAAGAAGGATGCAAAACCCAGACTTATTAGATGGATTTTGCTACTCCAAGAGTTCGACATAGAAGTCAAGGATAAGAAAGGAGCAGAGAATTTAGCCGCATACCATCTTTCATGCTTAGAATGCCCAGCTTCAGAAGATCATCAAGATGAAATTATAAACGACAATTTTCCACATGATGTTCTCATGCATATCCAAGTAGTCATGCAAGAGGAGGATGCAAGTCCTTGGTTTGCCGATTTCGCAAACTATTTAGCCTGTAGAATCATATGAAAATTCCTGGTCTTACAAAGAAAAGACTAAACGTTTACACGGCGCACATTTGAAAGGAAACAAAAGGTTTCAAGTCGGCGATTGAATGTTGTTATACAACACGCGCCAACGTCTTTTCCCAGGAAAACTGAAATATCGCTGGACAGGTCCATACGTAGTTGAATCAGTTTTTGACTATGAGACAGTTGAGATCTCAAATTCTAATGGCCACAAGTTCAAAGTCAATGGACATCGGTTAAAACCATACATCGATGGCCCATTCAAAGAAGTTTCGGAGGTAGTAATCCTCCGCCCAAACTAATAAGGATACCAAAAGAAAGGTCTGGCCAAGACCTTCGTTAAACTAGGCCTTGTAAATATGTTTTCGTTGTTTTCCTAAATAATATATATATATATATATATAATTAAGTGTCTAAAACACGGGGGCGTGCTCCTAGAAGCACGGTCCTATGACATAAAGTGCAGGCTAGAATCTTCGCTGCAAAAATCTCAGTTAGACTGGTTTGTAACAGAATTGTGAGGCCAAAAACACGGTGTCGTGCTTCTACAAGCACAAGGTCGTGCCTGACACCTGGTTGGCTATAAAGGCACCCTTTTCCAATGCATTTCTTGCACCAACCCAAATACAAACACTCTCATAACATGCCTTCTGAGATGAACAAAGAAGTTCCCATTCCTCGCCAACTAGGAACGAAACCCGACATGTATCCAAAATCGAGTTTTTGATGAAGTTGCAAGAACTTGTCAAAGAACTCACCAAAATGAATCTCCTTGCGAAGATGCGTCTCATTCAACTCACCGAATTGGTAGAGAGTATGAAAAGGAGCTTCAAGACATCAACAAACGACTCTAGTTTCAAGTTCTCCGCTTCACGTACTTTCCCCCGCCAAGACCATTTGACGGAGGGGAACCCTTCGGTGGGATATAGAGACTTTAGTTTTCTGTTTTCTTGTGCAAACACTAGGCACAATATGTTAGGACCCTCGGGCTTAACCCGATTAAATTTACGTTTTTAGGAAAGCCGGGCTTATCCCATAATTGTTGGACTTTTAATTTTAATGAAAAGTAATTTAAAGGATGATCAAACTGTTAAATAACATGCTAAACATCATTCTAAAAATTCCGGCTCTCGCGTTTGGCTGAAAAATCAAAGAAAATTTCAGTGCCAAAAAGCATGGGGTCGTGCTTCTTGAAGCACGGGGCCGTGGTCACCCTAGAATCTTCAGCTTGATAAGCGTTGACTCCGTATAATTCTCTGAATCAGAAACATTTAATCCCCTAGCAGCACGGGGCCGTGCTCCAAGAAGCACGGGGCCGTGCTCGACATTACAGTCTCTATATAATGCATGCAAAACTCACCATTCCATTCATAACAAACACAAGTTTACTGAAATGGAAAGTAAGAAAATGGAATGGAGACCAGTGAGAAAGGGCAAGCATGGTGATTCTTCCTCAAAACTTGAGGAAGAAATCATTAGGCTCCAATGCATTGTGAGAGACCAAGTCGAGAGTAACATCCAAACCGAAGCTCGCCTAATCGAGCTGACCAACAAAGTCGAACTACTCGGTTTTAAAATGTCCACATTGTGGATAGCCACAACAAAGATTTGAATTTCAAGTTCAATTATCTTAACCGAGAGATCGTGAAGCTCGATAAAAAGCTTTCCGAGCTATTTGATGCTAAAAGAGCCCCACCACACATTCAAGACTTGTTCGAGAATGGTGGTCGTTAGAAGTTCGGACTTTGTCTTGCTAGGAGTTACTCTTGCTAGTTTTATGTTTCGTGATTCGGGATTGTTGTTTTACTTTTCTTTGTATTATGTTTAATTATGTTTTATGTTTAATGAAGATTAGGAGTTTTAATTTCTATCCTAACTTTAATCCTTAAATAAAATTAGTTAAAATATGAACCAACTCGACAAATAAACAACAAAAAAAGGAAAACTGATTATTTCATGCAGCACGGTACCGTGCTTCAAAAATCACGGGGCTGTGCTTCTGTCTACATTACAGTTACTTATTTTTCAAATAAAAAAACATTTTCTATTCACTTAACTGTAAAACCACTTCGTTCGAACACCGAAAACCGATGCCCTTTCACCAATTTCTCAAATCTTTGCCTCAAATCTTCGATTTTTAACCAAAGGTATGTTAATTTAACAAATCTAATGTTCAAATGCATCATTCTAGGTCTAAATCAAACCCCAAATCTCACCAATTGATGAAATCGGGTACAAACCTTGAAATTAGAAGGCTTAATTGTTTAGCTCTAGGGTAATGAGTTGTTAGATAGATTTACACGTATGTTTTGTTAAGAAAAACCATTTGTGTTCGGATCTTCGATGATTTGTTTAAAACTTGAACCCAAATTAAATGTTAAAACCGGTTGGAATCGCAAGTTCGAGTCTTGATTATGATAATATTAGGATTAAAAACATGGGTTGTGCTTTACAAAACACGACCCGCGGTCACCCTCTTGTCAACAAAAAGTCAAAATCAGATTCTAGGTTACACTGCCAAGGACCCGCAACATGGGGCCGTGCTTTCAAAAGCACGGTACCGTGCTTGATAAAAACATGGGGCAGTGCTTTAGGAAGCACGGAACCGTGGTTGACATACTTTTATAAGAAATCGACTAATGTGAGTTAATTTGCAAAAGGCTAAATTCGGTGACGATGAACACGCTTTCCTATTCTTCCCCGAGAAAACAACCAGAGATATACAAGCCCGAAAAAGACTGGGCTACCTTAACAACTTCTGCCCAGAAGCACATTTCTATGCTTGCAAGGACAAACTAAAGCAACTGAATTACTGGGAGAGGTACAAAAAGTTCGTGAAAGGACCATGGTCGTGTGTGTTGAATCAAAAGGGTAAAGCAATGACTGAATTAACCAAGGAGTTTTTAGCCTCGTTCTCTTTCAAGATGAGGAATTTGACTATGTGGGATGAGGAAGCTGTAGAGTTTAGGTGTGGGGGAGAATGGTACACGACATCGATGACCCAGCTGGTGATAGATTTGTGGATATACACGAGTGATGAAACTGATAATCCCATCTGGTTGTCCATGATTACATTTTCGAATGAGGATGCGGACGAGTCAGCAGAAGCAGGAGATTCCAGAAAGGAAGCATGGGAACTACTGAGTTACGGGGATGAAGCCTACTGTGCCAGCAGCTCAAAAGCACCGCCTTACGCGACCCGCTCATGAGATACATTCACCGACTATTGAGCCACACGGTAACAGCACGTGGTCAGAGCGAAGGAGTGGTGAATCTGATGGATTTATAGGCCCTATATTACATAAAGAATAATATGGCTTGCAATATCACTTATATGTTATGTCATATTTTCAAAACAAATGCAAATGCAAAGAGCCTGAATACCCCAATCTTAGGCGGTGCCTGGATCATAAGCTTTACAAAGCCTATAATGCAGACACAGAAGGAACCCGAAGCCTGACCCCGATCGCACTCAGCCTCGATTATTGCATCAGCATGCAAATGGTCCAACAGGTAAACCGAAACCTGGAAATGTGGAGGTTTCACGATGCCCTGAACCACATTTGGGATCCTGAGGACCCGGTTGATATGATGATTCAGGATATTACCCGATAGGAGGGGAGGATCACCACCCCCGATAGACCTGCCGCCGCACTTACCACTAGCAAGGAGGCCCATCTTCATCGGGTTGACCCTAGCTCGTCATACGATAGCTGATACTCATTTGAGGGCCTATACGGGCTCATTGACCAGTTCCAAGCTAACACTACCGCCTCGTTTGACAGGATAACAAGACAAATTGTTGCCTCTGACGCCCAGCGAGTAGTAGAATATGTAGAAACGAGGCTAGAGATTGACCGTTTGGGAGAGCGCATGGACATGCAGTGGGGACCGTTAGACCCAGACACAGGTAACTGACGAGCAGCGGCACTAGTAGGTCCGGTATGGGTATGGGTTTGAGTGGTAGTACTTTTATGACATTATTATCATGTTTGTTTGAACAATTTACATTCTGTCACTAGTTTGTTTGTTTGTTTGTTTGGTAGGATACTTTTTATGGCCGTGGGTGCCAAGAAATTTTAGTATGTACTTATCTAGCCCGTGTGGGCAGGGTATGGATGATTCCATACCCAATTTCCAGTAGAATTATGCTTGGTTGTTTGTGGTTGTTTGCAGTTTTATATTATACAGATACAAAACAGGAAAACAGACGAAAAACAGGGGACACTCTATCGAAATTTCGTTAACCCGTATGGAAGTACCTTTCTATTTCACCCACCATACTTATTTAGAATTTTAATCTTCATATGAATCTTTTCACATTGAGGACAATGTGAGATTCAAGTGTGGGGAGGGAATTACTTGACCAACTGGTTGATCAACTAATTATAAAATTCTCTATTAAACTATAATTTTTTTATAGCAAACAAAGACTATTTTTCATAATCAAATAAAAAGAAAGTCTAGGAAAAGTTTTTTTTCAAATAACCAAACTAAAAATCAATTATAACAAAAAAAGTGAAAAAGTAAAAAGAAGTTTTGTAATATTGGGAATAAATTTATGCTAAATATAGCGTTTATACCTAAATCCTCTGTTACTGTGAGGTAAACCTCATGACATAAATATTTTTTTCGGACCTTTGAGTGAGTCATATGTTTCGTGTGAATTAGAACTTGTCGCAAATAGTCATTTCAAGACCGCACGAAGCATTATATAAGGAAGAAGGTAATATCACTACAAACCCCTCAAACCATTCTCCAAATTACAAAACCCTAAACCAAAAAAACCTTACCACTTTATCCCTCACAAATCGGTAAAATACAACACCAGTCTTTTACCGGCAGACCCTAAAGAACTGGAAATCCATTCTTTCGATTTCAATTTCCTTTACTGCATACATTTCGCAAAAGCTAGGATGCCTCCAGAACTTAGGGAGAGAATTTTCTCTTTAGCAATGAGGTGAGGAAAAAGTGGTGCCAAGACGAACAAAGGCCACCATTTTGTGGAATTTCCAAAAGCGTAATGAAAGAAGAGCAAAAAGATATGAACGATGCTTAGGATGCAGAAACTGGTCCCATGGAGGAAGATGTAGAAAAAGTCAAAATCAGTCACAACATGAATATACTGAACTAATGAGGGTGGGGAACTATTTGACTCAAAGCCGGACGATCCATTAGAGTTGGGAGTTATGTTAAAAGCAGGATTGAGGAGGAACTTATTCACATCCTCGACAAAACTGGTCTTGACGATCTGACCTTAAAAGGGTCACTAGGTTTGTTAAAAAATATATATATATATATATTCACAAGACGGGAGAAAAGAAGCTAACCATTGAGAACATCTTAAGATTACCGACAGTCTGCAAAAGTTGTGTTTACCATCCTCATAAACCTAAACCCTTGAACCACCACAAAATACCCAATCCCTATTTTACAAAACCAACCTGTATTACCTTCTGATCTATGCAACCCTTCAAAAGGGTGGAGATCTGAACTTGTTACAAGCTTAATTTTCACAGGTCACATTCTGACAAAGAGTGTTCACATACATACATCACAGGTATGATCAAATATATAAACCGAGTGTGAGTGAATATTGTGAGAATGTGATGTTTTGCATAAACAGAAGCTCATAAAAACAAATCATCTTTTTATATATCACTACATATATCCCAATGATTTAAGGTTGGTTATTTTGTTCCCATTTTCTTAGAACTCTTTTGGGGATAATTGAAGCTATGGTCCTAACTTGCTATTTTTAGAGAATATTTATAAGTAGCTTGCTTGAGGACAAGCAAGGTTCAAGTGTGGGGATGTTTGATGTAAATAAAATTATACATCTTTTCAGCATCAAATAATCTCTAAAACCTGCAACTTCTATCAAATAAACTAGCTCCATAGGCTACTTATCACACTAAAATGCAATTTCAGGTAAACCCAAACCTTAAATGAAGAAACAAGTGAAAAGACGAAGAAAAAAGAAAGAAAACCCAAGAAAAATCCTCAACCACACTCCCCGTGCTCCTAGAACCACGCCCCCACGCTTCTGAGAATAAGAAAAGACAAATATCTACAAGAAAAGACAAATAGTAGACACAAAAAGCACAGGGTCGTGCCCAATCAACCACGGGGCCGTGGTCACCATCAGATAAGACAAAATGAATTGACACATGTCATTAAAATGCATGGGGTCGTGCCTCAGAAAGCACGCCCCCGTGGTGAGTCATCATGTACGATCTAACAGCATGCAACTGAACACCTGGACACGGGGTCGTGCCTCCTAAGTCACGGGGTTGTGCCTCTCTCTCCAGACAGCATATAAATAGTGGATCATGTTGCACTCATTTGGGTGTTCTTGATGAAGATCTCTAAACGGGTTTCTCTTATAAAAACACTCATATAACGCTCAAATTGAAGATCTTGTGAGGAGTTTGAAGGCTTGGAGGTTATCATCATCATCCATCATCATCAACATCACCATAATCCATCATCATTAAGATGGGAGATTCATCCACATTTGAAATCATGTGTTTGTTATCATCATCTCTTTTTATGTTCATAACAATGCTCACTATGAGCTAAACTCCATTTACCCTCTATAATCTATGAAGAAGCTTTGTTTTACTTGATGATTATGTGAAACATGTGGTTTAGTTTGGTATAGTACATGGTTATTTTGCAATTATCCATTGATGAAGAAATGTTTTATCACTTTAATTCAATACATCAAAGTTGATGATTTATAATCATTCATGTTAACTCATGTTCTTGGAAACTAGAAATGGTAAAAAGAATACTTTGATACTTTAGTCAAGATAAAACATGGATCCTTATGTTGTACTTATAAATGATGAGATATAAGCTATGATCTATTTCTCTAGTTTTGATAATTCTGAAATAACATTGTTAACCCGATTGCTTAGGTTATCATGCTAGTTAAAGATGTTAATGGAGTTTATAATTATAATCTAATTAAATTAACCAAGGGAAGGTTGTGTGAGTTAACTACAACCACTCGAAGTTGTTAGGATTGGTATTTGAGAAATCAAAGTCAATCATAATCGTTCTACTATATCAAACTTCTTGTCTACTCAAATTGACATTCTCGTGGTAGCATGACATTAGGAAAGGATGGACTTTAAAATTCGCATACTACTTTCTTTTATGTCATAGATAATGTTCACTAAGAAATGAGGGACTATTCTATCATATATTATTGCGACAAGTTTATCACATGTTTATTTAATAACCATCAAGGAATAATGGAGTGGATTCTTGATCTTAGATGGTAAACCTTCATATAATTGAGTTACTCACTTAGATTTTCTCTTCTTGTCACCTATATATTATATATAAGTATTTCTGTTTTATAAAAAGTTTAAAAATCAATCTAAAAAATGGTTAAACCCTCTGATTAAAGTAAGACGAAGATTCATTATTAGAAACATTTATGTCCACGAATCGATACTTGGTTCTTACCAATACTATCCTACATATACGATAGATACACTTTCCTATTTTGTGTGTGTTTAGTTTTAGTAGAAATCACTTTTATAAATTTATACACGATCTTGTGCGTAGCTTAAACCCCAATCAGTTAATATTTTACCATCACACACAGCACACATCAGCATACAAACAAACGTAAACATTCAACTAACCGAATGATTAAGAAAACCCAAATCCAATATTTAGGTTCAAAATACCAATGAGTCTAACAACAAACACAACCCTACACCAATAAATGGTCACAAAAGCTTTAGCCTAGCATAAGAATCTTGGAAATCTTGATTTTTGGTTGAGATGATGAGAACATGGATGATTGTGGGGAGTGGTGGGTGTTAGGATGGTGGAGAATGGCCCCAAAATCGCCCAAAGATGTTAGGGTATGAATAATCTTCGACCTAGGGTTTAATTGGGCTTAAATAAGGAAGAAAAATAAGAAAAAACGATTTCTCATTAGAGTGTAGCCAACGGCCTGGCCACCGTAGCCTACGGCCTGTGGTCACTGCCTTACGGCGGCTATAGTACCAAAACACCGTTTTCTTCATAAAATCTTCATTTCAACTTCGTTTTCCTCCCCGTTGGCAGACGTCTTCTTATTTCAATTATCTATAAGATCATATATCATTACTTTCATTTCCACTCCATCCTAATTGCTCTAAATTAGCTCCTTTAAGCTCCTTTAAGCCCCGATCACCTACAAACATAAAACCAGCCAAAGTACTTGTGTTCGATACATATAAACAAGTAAAACAACAATATTAAAACACTTAAAGAACGTTATTTCATCCTTACATCACCCATGTAGTCGTGACATGAGTCTATCTTATAGCTTGTTTGATAGGGACCGATTCGAGATAATCAATTTCCCAATAGACCCTCGTAGAGTGGGTTATGCTCCAAGAACAAAAGATAAGAAGCGAAATAAAACTTCAAACAATTATCTTGATTATTTTTATTATTCTTTTTTAAACAAATATTACAAAACAAGAAAAGATAAATAATAGTTACACTTTAAATAGAATATAATAAGAAAACTAAATAATAGTTACACTTTAATTAATATATTAGATCATATCAATTCCCCGTCCTTTCAAAAGTTTTTTGTCCTCAAGAACGAGATGATTTCGCCATGGTGGTTGCCATTCAAATCATCTGGTGGCGTTCGGCGTGACACAATGGTGGGCGCCACTCACGTTGTACGGCTTCATGCTCTACATGTGACATCTGGCGAAAAACAAGTTAAAATGAGCTAAAACGAGGAACAAGGGCGAATCAGGATTGAACCGAAAGAACTAGCCGGTCGGACCAGCCGAAGCCAGCCTCCTTTAAGTAAGCCGCGCCGCGCGGGCAAGTATACCAAGGTTGGTCGTGGGGCGCCTAGACAGATAAATTTCAGAAAGCTCCATTTTTGTCAGTTTAAGGCCCATTTTCACTATATAAGCACCCTTAACGTTAACCTAAAAAATACCCTATGACCACCACACGAATTTGGAGTTTCTTGGAGCTTTTATTCGAGATATTGGTGGTTTTGAAGGCAAGGAATTATCCGGCGAAGAGCTTTACGTTCGAGATTGAAGACTATGGGTTTTATCACCTTTAATCTTCCGTTTTCATTATTTTCACTATGTTTTCTTTCAGTTTTATTTTGGTTGATTTACCGATGCTAGGCTAAACATTATAGACTGCCTAGACTAAAATCAATGAACCTTATTTGATGTTTGATTTTAGTTGGATTATTATTTTTTGTTATGATTTTATGAATCAGTAAATTGTTTAGTTTATTTAATTGATGCGTATGTGTACTTGGTTTTGTTTGATCTAGTTTTATTATTCCACATTATCCTTGGTGATAAACTCATATGATAGGATTTTGTTAGGTCATCTAGTGTTTGTTTTTGACTAGTTTTTATTGAATTCGAATAAGATCATAGGAATAATATTATTAGTCAAACAAATAAAAGTGTGCTGCTAACCTAGAAATCCGTAAGGTGATAGGTTATCTGTTAGATCTTTGTTAATTAAGATTGCTAGATTTAGTTATTCTTAAGGAGACCTTCTAGGTTTGATTGATTAACAATGTCTAGCGAGTTAATTGAGTTTATTAAATTAACTTTGATTTCCGCGCTGTAATGTATGATTTTATTATTAAGAAACTCATTCATAATTATTTAAATACCCGTATGGGAGTTTAATATATAAACTGGTGTGTCTTAAAACTTATTAGAAACCCATATGTCTCTTCTTGAGAAAGGTCAGGGGTCCTGATCGGGTATTCTTTCAAGTGTCTATTTTATGATCTCGGTTACATAACAATTATTTTTCAACTATTTGATAACTGAAACTTTGGGGATTCCAGCCTAGGTGGTTTTTCATCACCATCTGAATCAGTTGAACTAAATTTTCTTGTGTTTTATTACTTGTCTTTTCTTAATTAGTTAGTTTAATAATAACTAATTTGAACCCCCCCCCCCTTAATAAATATAAAATAAATAGTCGTGTAAATTTGTCGAGTCTAATTAGTTAATTTACGTAATTAAAAGAGTATCGTCGGTTCGATATTTGGACTTACTTAACTTTACTAGAGTCGATCGGTTCACTTGCCGGTCAATAGTTTAGTCGAGTATCAAAGAGTCTAGAGTATTACTTAGTGTCTAGTTTAGTATAATTTAGTTAATAATTGTTTGACTACTTTTAGTACATCAAGTTTTTGACGCCGTTGCAGGGGATTCTTGGCGATTGCGTAATTAGCATTGATTAGACTTATTTACTATATACGTGCTATTTGTTTTTTGTTTTGAGTCATAGGAGTCTAATTGTCTGTGTCTTTTGTTTCTTTTGATTCCAGTTGTGGTAGACCCCATTTTATCCTTATATGTCCACAATATGTGGGGTTCTTGGCCCATCATTATGCTAACCCTTCTGTGAAACTGCAACAAAATTTTTCCCAGTGGCTTCCTTCGTATTATTATTAATACGATCTGTATCAGCAGCCTCAGCACAACCTGGGGCAGTTTTATGGTCAATATTCTGATAGCAACTCCAATGAGGATTCTGTTGGTGCTTTGCATAGGATACAAGAGATTTAAACCCAATATATGGCTTTAGATAGCCAAAAGAAATTAGCTGAACATGATATCATTTTGAAAAATCAACATAGTGTTCTTATAGATCTCCAGCGTATAGTAGAAAATATTGCTAGGAGATTGGATGAAGAAGAAGAAGATAGATTGAAGTTTTTAAAATTTTTAGACGAGTCAGATGAGGAGATCACTCAAGTAATTGTTATGAAAATGGACGTTGAAGCCCTACATCCGATTTTGCAGGTTATTTTTACTGATTACGTGAGTGACTCTGATGATGAGATAAATGAAGAAGATTGGGATGTTTATCAGAGGTCGTTAGTGAAAAAAGAAGAAATAGAGGATGAAGTGGATTTGGGAGATTCACTTGAGTTGATATTTGGTGTTGAGGAAAAGGTTGAGAATAAGTTGTGTGAGGAGGATGCGATTTTGAATTTGGAGATAGAAGTATTGCCTGAGTACAATGAAGTAGGTGAGTTCGATTCGGAGGGTGACTTAGAATTTTTTGAAGCCCTACTAGAAGATATGGAAATTGTGGTAGTGGAAGAACACCACAGCTGGCCCGTGGTACTTATAATAAATGTCACTCAAAAATCAAAACCATGGGAGAAGGCGAAGGGAAGAGTATCTGCGAATTGGAACTATTTGCAAGTCAGAAGATGGTCTACAGGAAAGAAGAGACCATTGAAGTTCAATCATGACCGGTCTTCTCGATACATGCCATGCATCCGGTTCATGCCAGGTAAGTTTAAATTTCGGTGGTCTGACCCGTTAAGGATTTTTAAAACATTTTTCAATTCTACTGATAAAATTTTAATGTTTAACAAGTACTGGGTCGGATTAAACAGGTTAGATAGCGTCCAGGTCAAGGAGAAACCTCTTTATTAAGTTCAAATGTGGGGAGGTATCGCGGAGTTTGTATAATTAATCGAGTCACAACCGTAGTTTGTTGTAGTTCTTCTTTGTTTTCGTGTTCTTACGTTATGCGGGTTTGAAGAATGTTTGAGTGAGCTAGAGAGACGATCCCTAATATCACACCCCGACGTAGGGCCTAGGCGTATGACTAATAGTTGGTACCTGTTTTGTAAATATATCCGAGTTGCAGTTTATTTTAGCAGGAGACTTTGGTTATAATAAAGTATTAATTTATTTGAAAACATCTCGGATAATAAATACCCGAGTGTTTGATTTATAAATCATGTTAAATCTTGTTTATAATATTTTAATAATTTAAAACTGATCCATCTTTACTTTGAGAGCGTCTATCTTCATTAATGACTCTAATTCCTTGCTACATGTACTAATATATTTCCCTGAAATATGGGGGAAAAATACGTCAACGATCTGCTGGTGAATCGTTAACTCTAAAAATATTTAAATTATAGTTACAATACAAATATAGTTTTTTGTACAAGCTCAGCAGAAGTATTTCTACTTCCGTGATTTGTACCACTACCCTACACACAAAAAAGTGTTCCCCGAGCCACGTAGCCCCTAATGGAGAACTAGTTATGACTATTAGCCCGCGACCACGTAGCCTTTGGCTGTTTAGGCTGAACAGTTATGTTTTGATCTAGAGACATGTGTAATCGGTCCGAGTTGCTTTTATTTTCTATCTTGTATTATAACGTTTTAGAGATCACATAGTCTCATGTAAATGTTGACTAACTCTTTAAGACAAACAACCCGTTCATGCTTATAGAGCATAAATATGTTTTTACTGTTTGTAAAGGTTAACGTATTCACCTATGACTATCTGTTCTGAATGATGTGGTGATCTCGTTTGAAAATCTTTGTGAATGATTGATTGATTGATGATTAACCTATAATAAAATAGGTTTATATAAATACCCGGATCGTCTCTTGATCCGGCTACAGACCTTTAGTCTTGTTTTTAATAGCTTTAAACCATGATTGATCATTTGTCTAAATAAAATATCAAGACCTGTAGTCTTTCGGTTTATTTACCTTTATGCTGAGTTTCTTCTTCATGAAGAAACATCTAAAATATGTTTTTATAAGAAGAAACATTCATTGACTACTACCTTTGAATGTAAAATCTTATGTTTCTTAATCATGAAGAAACAATATATTAACTATATTCCTTGTATATATAAAATGTTACGTTTCTTAATCGCGAAGAAACTATATTTTGACTATATCCTCATGAATGAAAATATATGTGTTTCTTAATCGTAAAGAAACTTTACTAAAATCCATCCTTTGTATGTTCAAAGCTTATGTAAACATAATTATGATCAAGGTTTGGGCTATACCCCTGACTATGGTCTAAGCCATGTAATATAATAATAAAATAATGACTTAGGCAGAACCCCTACCTCACATGGTATTCGAAGTTCGATTACTTCGAAGTTCGATTACTAAGATTGATTGAGCATCACTTCTACTCTCTATCGCTTACTAGAGCTTAAACTGTAGGAACCTCAGAACTTGATACACACTACAATACTCGACACGCAAAACGAGACTAAGTGTGTGTGTGTGTAAATGAGTGTGTTTTGTTGTGTGAAAAATGAGATGCCATGAACCCCTATTTATACGCTGATTTTGGGTCCCATCGCGATACGCGATGGACCCTCATCCTTAGCCGTCGCGTATCATGGCGCCAGATTATACATAGGGATATGTAAACTACAATCTTTGCTTATCTCTACTTATTCACCAAGTAGTTAAGGCTTAGGTACTAATACATTAATACCTAATTCGTTGAAACTGATGACTCTATTTATAAGATTGGTATCTATCTTTGATCTAAGCCTAGGTATAATTAAATACTTAATTCGCTAAGATCGATGGCTCTGATACCAACTTGTCACACCCCGGCATAGGGCCTAGGCATATGACCAATAATTGGTACTTGTTTTGTAAATATATCCGAGTTGCGGTTTATTTTAGCGGGAGACTTTGGTTATAATAAAGTATTAATTTATTTGAAAATATCTCAGATAATAAATACCCGAGTGTTTGAATTATAAATCATGTTTAAATCTTTTTTAGAATATTTTAATAATTTAAAACTGAGCCATCTTTACTTTGAGAGCGTCTATCTTCATGAATGACTCTAATTCCTTGCTACATGTTAGTGAAATATGGGGGGGGGGGAATACGTCAACGATGTGCTGGTGAATCGTTAACTCTAAAAATATTTAAATTATAGTTACAATACAATATAGTTTTCTGTACAAGCTCAGCAGAAGTATTTATAGTTATGTGATTTGTACCACTACCCTACACACACAAAAGTGTTCCCCGAGCCACGTAGCCCTTAATGGAGAACTAGTTATGACTGTTAGCCCGCAGCCACGTAGCCTTTGTCAGTTTAGGATGAACAGTTATGTTTGGATACAGACACATGTATAATCGGTCTGAGTTGCTTTTATTTTCTATCTTGTATTATAACGTTTTAGAGATCATGTAATCTCATGTAAACGTTGACTGACTCTTTAAGATAAACAACCCGTTCATGCTTATTGAGTATAAATATGTTTTGACTGTTTGTAAAGGTTAATGTATTCACCTGTGACTGTTTTTTCTGAATGATGTGGTGATCTCGTTTGAAAACCTTTGTGAATGGTTGATTGATTGATGATTAACCTATAATAAAATAGGTTTATATAATTACCTGGATCTTCTCTTGATCCGGCTACATACCTTTAGTCTGGTTTTTAATAGCTTTAAACCTTGATTTATCATTTGTTTGAATAAAATACCAAGACATGTAGTCTTTCTGATTATTTACCAAATTTTATGCTGAGTTTCTTCTTCATGAAGAAACATCTATAATCTATTTTTTTTTAAGAAGAAACATCATTAACTGCTACCTTTGTAAATAAAATCTTATGTTACTTAATCATAAAGAAACAATATATTAACTATATTCTTTGTATATATAAAATGTTACGCTTCTTAATCGCGAAGAAACTATATTTTGACTATATCCTCATGAATGAAAAATTACGTGTTTCTTAATTGTAAAGAAACATTACTATGTTAAAAGCTTATGTAAACATAATTATAATCAAGGTTTGGGCTATACCCCTGACTATGGTCTAAGCCATATAATATAAAAATAAAATAGTAACTTAGGTGGAACCCCTACCTTACACGGTATTCAAAGTTCGATTACAACGATTGATTGAGCAGCACTTCTACTCTCTATTGCTTACTAGAGCTTAAACTGTAGGAACCTCAGAGCTTGGCACACACTGCAATACTCGACACGAAAAACGCGAATAAGAGTGTATGAATGAATGTGTTTTGTTGTGTGAAAAATGAGATACCATGAACCCCTATTTATAGGCTGATTTTGGGTCCCATTGCGATACGCGATGGCATCCTTAGCCGTTTCGTATCGCGACGCCGTATATTTTACCCCGCCATGCCACGTGCTGACACGTGTGTGCTGAGTCATCATGGTTCATCGCGTATCACGATGACCCTTGTTCTAGGCTCATCGCGTATCGCGATGGCTTCCTGAATTCAATTTTTTACTTTTGATCCTTTGTCTTAGGTAACTTTTCACATCTTGGTCTTACTTTCATTTTCCAAAAACAATAGGGCCCCTCGCCATCGCCATCTTCCTCGTTCGAGCCCAAGCTCGAGCCCGTGCGTGTCGGGTGCTTCGCACCCTCCGCTAGGACCACTGAGTGCATGCTAGGCATAAAAGAATATTACTATGGATTTTTATCTCTTTATAAAGAGCTTCCAAATCTTTACCACTTTCCATGTGGGATGGATTTTAACTTCCTTATTTATACCCATGTCGAATGCTTCCACTTTCTTCCATCTTTCCGTGTGGGATGGAACTTCCTATTCCATATCCTTAACATGAGACAGCTTCTTTATGAAATATTTTTATTTCCTTATAAAATGATTTTATTATCTTTATTTAAATTTTCTCATTACTTATTTTAGAGAATAATTTTGATCCTTCAACTTTACTAAGTTGTCAAATTTGGACCAAAATTTTGGGGATGGAGCAGTAGTGGAGCCGCATACTTTTAGTTTATTTATTTGCTGCTGATTATTCATGTTTTTATATATTGGTTGTTTTGGTGAAATACTTTGAATGCATAATATCTATCAGCTTGATAAGAAATATTTTTTTAGATATTGATTTGTTGAATTTTTGTCGCTTATGTTTGTGTATAAGAGAAGGAGGTACTGTATCTGAGCACATTCGTAGTTGGAGAGAATTTATGGAAGAAGACTTTGGCATCATGTTTCATGCGCATATTACCAAGCTAAGTCTTTTCCATTATCTAGCTTAATTGCGTTTTATTTTGTTTTTTTATTTTTGTTTACATTTTTAGGTTTTTAGTTTTTTTTCCGGCTTTATTTTATTTTTATTTCTATTTTAGGTCGTCCTTATCCTTGCATTGAGGACTATTTAATAGTGTGGATGAGATATTTAAGTCGTAGTTTAAATCTAACTTAAAAAATGAAAACATTTTATGAAGAAATAGGTTTTTGCATCTAAATGGAAGATGATAATAATTATCGAAAATTGGTTTTTCTAAATATTAATAATATGAGATAATGTAAAAAAAAATCACACTTAACTTGGGATGTGTCGGTAGGCTCATCCTCGAGAATGAAAGGGCAATTTGATAAATAGGTAACGAATAGATATGATTTTTAGTGGGTGATGCGTTTTGTCCATGGAAAATAAGTAATGAAAGGTCGGGCCATGCTCAAGCCTCAATTCTTGGTATGAATATGAAAATATTATAAATATTATGAATTTTAAAAATTTGAATACCTTATCATATTATGCTTGGGTAGTTTTAACATTAGAGTATGGCAAGTAGTCGGTGATACAAATCTTAAACTGTCTAGCTTTAGTGTTTTACATTTCATTTGGTATGATGTTATAATCTTAAATCTTGTATTGATGCGATGCCACGGTTCCAGAGACTCTGGATCTTTATGCAGTTTATCATCTTGGTATTCACATTTCCTAAGTGGATTTGTGAATATTAAAAAGCTAAAAAGAGCAAACCCGCAGTTTTCTGCCAAACATAAGTCATTAAACTTGATCAGCTCATACTTAAAGTACAAATACACTACTGACTTGATCATCCACGCAGTTAGCCATGTGGGTTCCCCTTGTTCGCATCGCATTACCATTAAAAAACGGACCACAAGGGACACGCCACATGTAAATCATACAGATGAATTCATGCACACTCACCTATGGTGATGGTTTGGGGAATTGCTTGATAACGGGGGTATGTCATGTTGTGGGAAACACTTGCTAATTAATTAGTTATACCTTAATCATATCTAATAGCTGCTTTGGTTAACTCAGATGCTTGAATTATGTGGATAAACAATACCCTTGTTCGTCTTAACTATTAATGCAAAAAAGAGCAATAAAAATTTTAAATCTGCTAATTTTGAGGTTTAAGTCAAGTTGGGGTGTTTTGGTCCAGTAAAAACTGAAAATAAATGGGTCTTAACAGTGGAAACCACTGAGTTATATAAATAAAGAAGTTGTTGGATCTTACTTGTTCTGCTAAAGATCAAGGCATGGGTTTAAGTGGACAACAATATTGGTGATCGTGGTTTTTGCGTTTTTCTGAACTATAAAATAATCTATATGTTTTTAAGACTATATTTTCCGATTTTGATTCTATTGCATTAAAAATTTTTGGGGACTAAAATAGAGAACGTGTGGGGATATAAGATATACTGATATTTATATATATTTTTCTTGCATATTTATTATAATATTTTATTAGTTTTTGTTCGTTTTTAATTAGAATTTGTATACTACTAACATATTTGTATTTTGTAGGTTCCGGAAGTTGACCGTGGTTGGAAAGGGTGAAAAACGATTTAAAATGAGCTAAAACGAGGAACCGAGGCGAATCAGGATTGAACCGGAAGAACCAGCTAGTCGGACCGGCCGAAGCCAGCCTCCTTTAAGTAAGACGCACCGCGTGGCCAGGTATACCAAGGCTGGTTGCGCGACGCCTAGAGAGATATATTCTAGAAAGTATCGTTTTTGGTCAGTTTAAGGCTCAGATTCACTATATAAATCTTAACCTGAAAAGTATCCTACGCCCACCAGATGAATTTGAAGTTTCTTGGAGCTTTTATTCGAGATATTTGGCGGTTTTGAAGACAAGGAATTATCTGGTGAAGAGCCTTACGTTCGAGATTGAAGACTATGGGTTTTATCACCTTTAATCTTCCGATTTCATTATTTTCACGATGTTTTCTTTCAGTTTTATTTTATTTGATTTCCGATGCTAGGCTAAACATTATAGACTGCCTAGGCTAAAATCGATGAACCGTATTTGATGTTTGATTTTAGTTGGATTATTATTTTTTGTTATGATTTTATGAATTAGTAAATTGTTTGGTTAATTTAATTGATGGATATGTGTACTTGGTTTTGTTTGATCTAGTTTTATTATTCCACATTATCCTTGGTGATTAATTCATATGATAAGATTTTGTTAGGTTATCTACTATTTGTTTTTTGCTAGTTTTTTACTGAATTTGAATAAGATCTTAGGAATAATATTATTAGTCAAACAAATAAAAGTTTGCTGCTAACCTAGAAAGTCGTAAGGTGATAGGTTATCTGCTAGATCTTTGTTAATTAAGATTGCTAGGTTTAGTTCTCTGTCAGAGTCCATCTAGGTTTGATTGATTAACATTGTCTAGCGAGTCAACTGACTTTATTAAATTATCTTTGATTTCCGCGCTGTAAGGTAAGATTTCATTATAAAGGTACTCGTTTATATTTATTTAAATAACCGTAAGGGAGTTTAATATATAAATTGGTGTGTCTTAAAACTTATTAGAAACCCATAGGTGTCTTCTTGAGAAGGGTTAGGGGTTTTTGTTCGGGTTTTCTTTTAAGTGTCTATTTTATTATCTCAGTTACATAACAATTATTTTCCAACTATTTGATAACTGAAACTTTTCCAGCCTAGGTGGTCTTTCATCACCATCTGAATCAGTTGAACTAAATTGTCTTGTGTTTTATTACTTGTCTTTTCTTAATAATTAGTTATTTTATTAGTTTAATATTAATTAATTTAAAACCCCCCTTTAATAAATATATAATAAACAGTCGTGTCAGTTTGTCGAGTCTAATTAGTTAATTTACGTAATTAAAAGAGTCTCGTGGGTTCTCAATTCGGATTTACTTAGCTTCACTAGAGTCGATCGGTTCACGTTCCCATCAGTAGTGTAGTCGAGTTTCAAATAGTCTAGAGTATTACTTAGTGTCTAGTTTACCGTTATTTAATTAATAATTATTTGACTACTTTTAGCATATCAGTGGTATTGTGGTTATTGTGGTTGTTAGATCTGGTGGCAGTGGATCTAATTGATTAGATGCAGCGGAAAACTTTGGTGATGGCGGCTGCGAGGGAGCTGGTGGAGGCGTGTAGCACTTCGTTGTGAGAGGCTCATTGAGCGGCCATGGCAGCATTATGGTGTCGCAACCGGTCGAGTCGCTCGACTAAGGCCATGATCAGGCCGTCATGCGTCGAAGGAAGAATAAGTAAGCTAATGAAAGCACCAAATTGATAGAGACTGATTCGAGATTTTCAATCTCATAATAGACCTGTAGAGTGAGTTAGGCTCCAAGAACAAAAGAGAATAAGAGAAACCAAAGTTGAAACAATTTTCTTGTCTGCTTTTCTTATTCTTTTTCTTATAAAAAGATTACAAGATATAGGAAAACCAAGACATAAAAATAGGAAAAGATAAACAATATGGAAACATAATTAGAATATAATAATGAAACTAAATAATAAACACTCAGTGAAAACATCAAATTGATAGAGACCGATTCGAGAAGCAGGGTCGGCCCAGGCCTATGGCAGGATAGTCGACCGCCATAGGCCCGACCACCCGGTAGGCCCGAAAATTTTTAAATTTTGTATATATTTTATATAAAAAAATTGTTTAGGCCCTTTATAAAATGTTTGTAGCCCAATTATTTGTAGGCCATAAGGCCCATAACCCATTACAATTTAGAAGAGTCAGGAGGACATCACGGAAGTCTGAAAGGTTTTTAAAAAAAATACAAACACCACACCATCTTCCAAATTCTAATTCCATACTTTACAGACGTACCACAAAAACTCAAAAAGGCAGCCACAAACCACCGCGACCGCCGGCAGCCTGCACCACCAGTCCACCACCGCCGCACCACCTGATCGGGTTTTGCTTCAAAAAATGCAAGGCGAGCATCGCGTTTCGTTTAGGTATGTAAATTAGATTATTTTGCTACAATATTTATGTTTTGTGTATTGAAATTAATTTATCATCGTATGATTTTCTTTTCAATTTGCGTTATCGAGTTTATATTTTACTTAAGTCTTAAGGCCCAAATTTATATTCGCCTTCGGCCCAATTTTTTTTTGTGTTTCTCGGAACGGGCCTGTCGAGATGGTCAATTTTCCGATAGACCCATAGAGTGAGTTAGGCTCCAAAAACCAAAGTGAAGAAGAGAAAGCAAAGGTGAAACAATTTTCTTGATTATATTTTTTTATTCTTTTTCTTAAACAAAGATTACAATATATAGTAAAATAAAAATGTAAAAATAGAAACAGATGAACAGTAAAAAAATATAATTAGAATATAAAAAATAAATTAAATAATAGTTAAACTTTAATTAATATATTAGATCATATCATTATCGTTAACAACCCTCACTAAAAGGATGATTTTCAATGGTGATAAGTTTTTCTTACAAAAGGCATACTTGACATATGAGTATTCCATTATGATAGAAGACTGAATGAATGAATGAATGAATGAATAACAAGTAACAACTTTAATGTATTGATTGTCCACCATAAAAAGAAGAAATGCCATCTCATTATTGAATCTTTTTCTTTTTAAAGGTCCCAATACATATATATACCACTCATATGATGCGGATTCAATATATATATATATATATATATACATATATATATACACATATATATATATATATGTATATATATATATATATTAGCATAAATTCTTGATACGAGTCTTCTTTTTGATGATGTTTGTTTGCCCACTTGGGGTCTACGCGACCTTTTAACATGGAGGAACAAAAGTATATCTTTGGGTCATGGAAAAAGGCAACACCTTATATATAGAATAATTGATTGAGGATCAAAAGGATCTTTTTCTGGACACAACGTAAATATAAATTCACAAGAAGCGATTGATTTAATAGTTAACCAACTTCTACTTGCTCCCTTTGGATTACATGGCCTTGACCTTAATTCCATTAATTAGGCTCCGTTTTCATCACTGAATATTTCTCTAATTTTAGTTATTTCATAATCTTTACTTTTTACTAATTTCCTTAATTACACTATGAATTCCACAATTTGATTCTTATATGATGTAATATATCAACTTTCTTTTAGAATTCGCTATGTTTATTTTCATGCTTCTGTTATACATCACAAATATAAACTAAGATAAGCGTGAAACTTGTTCTTCCTAAAGCATTTTAGCTTGTTACTATTAGGTAATTATTACAACTGCAATGGATAACATAGTGATAAAAATGAAGAGTGTAAGTAGATATCTACAAGTTGTGTTTATCTATAGGTTCCAAACGGGTAGTAAAACCATTCAATGTGAACATACAACCCGAAGAAAGTTGTTATGATCATACACTTACATGACCTGTTCTTTGGTCTTGTTTGGCGACTTGCAATGCTCAAATTGGCATGGGTCTGCCTCGATTAGCAACTGAACAACCTCATTCATGCTAGGACGAAGGGCCGCGGTCTTGCATGTACAACGGATTGCTATGCGAAGAACCTTAATGATCTCGTTACTGAAATACCCTGAAAGTCTCTTGTCCAAAACGTTAATCGCTCCTTCTTTTGTCTCCACTTTGGTTGAAATCCAATATATGATGTTCTTGTTATCTCCAAACTCTACCTCCACAGGCTTCTTTCCTGTTATCAGTTCCAGTAGCACCACGCCGAAACTATAGACGTCGCACTTTGTTGTTGCCTTGGATGAATATGCGTACTCTATATTATAAACATCGATCAGTACTGTAAGAAATATATATACGTCAACTAAACTAAACCAAACATCAAGATCACTACAAAAAAAATGCTCATTAGCGGCGACCAAAATCGCTGCTAAAAGTACCCAAAATCGCCGCTAATACTATTAGACCAATAGGAAATAAACAAAAACAGTGGCAAATATATAGTGATAGTTTTGCGACCAAAGTTAGATTACCTGGGGCTAAGTAACCATAGGATCCTGCAACAACCGTTGTGGTAGAGTCTTTCCCTGTAGCCCGTAAAACTTTTGCAATTCCAAAATCAGCAACTTTGGGTTGGAAGTTTGTGTCCAAGAGGATATTGGTGGACTTGACGTCTCTATGAATAATGGGTGGCACTAAATCGTGGTGCAGATAGGCTAAACCCTGAGCTACACCAAGCGCGATCCGGTGTCTTGTCGGCCAATCCAAAACACATTTACTCACGGTATGAAGTGCGTCCCAAAGGTTCCCATTTGGCATGTATTCATATACCAAAAGATCACAATCCAAACCAGACAAATAACAATACAACTTGACTATGTTCTTGTGTCTTATGTTTCCTAATGTCTCCACTTCTGTTTTAAGCTCTTTGTTCACAGTCTGCTGATCTTCAGATGAGTAATAATCTTTTGCTTTTCGACTCCAAAGTCGCTTAACCGCGACCACTTCCCCATTGCTGAGATCAATCTTGTAAACAGTTCCAGACCCACCATGTCCCACCACATTCTTATCAACCATGGCTTCCACTATCTCGTCCTGATCAAAACTTATTCGATGGAAGCTTTTAACATTATACGAGAAGTTAGAAGACGACCATGTTTCTTCATGTTTCACACCATCTCTTTGGTTAGTATACAATCTTTTTAGAAACAATATACCAACAAGGATAATAATCCCAAGGGACACTAAAACAATCCAAATGTAATCAACTTTCTTCTTCTTATTGTGAGTTTGTGCGCACATTGAAAACTTTTGATGTGACAAATTAGGGTTTTGAGAAACACAAAGTTTAGGGTTACCTAGGAAGCTTTCTAGCTGCCCTTCTTTGATAAACAAATCAGGTATTGGTCCTGAGAGATTATTATTAGAAAAATCCATGGAGGCTGGTAGCAAATCACAAAGGGTTTCTGGGATTGATCCAGTCAACTGATTTCTTGACAGATCAAGAACATTTAAAGATGTTAATGATGAGAGTGAATTAGGGATAGAAGATGTGAGTTTATTTCT
Organism: Bidens hawaiensis; assembly: GCF_021521415.1. Lineage (NCBI taxonomy): Eukaryota > Viridiplantae > Streptophyta > Magnoliopsida > Asterales > Asteraceae > Bidens > Bidens hawaiensis. Next base: position 60,473 of record NW_027495580.1, on the reverse strand, counting down.
TTGTAACAAGAGAAGATTGAGTCTTGTTAGATCACCGATACCTTCGGGTATTGGCCCAGAAAGAAGATTGTCACTAAGATCAATCTTTACAAGATTAAAAACATGTGATATTTCCGGTGGGATAGCTCCGGTGAGCTTGTTACTTTGCAAGAACAATTCCGACAAGTTCCTAGCATTCCTTATCGATTTTGATATGGAACCCGTGAATGAATTGTAACTCAGATCGATAATCGACACCCGTGGGAGGCTGAAAATCCCTTCCGGTATGTTTCCGGACAACCGGTTGGAATCTAGTCGGAAACGGATAACAGAAAGACAGTTGGAATAACTTTCCGGCAAGACACCGGAAAACCTGTTTTCAAGAGCTAGCAAGTAAACCAGCTTACCTCTATTACATATCCCCGGTGGTAGCTCTCCGGTAAGCTGATTTTCGGACACGTCAATGAGCACCAATGGTGATGATCTCCCTAGATTCCGGGGCAGTTCGCCGGTGAGATAGTTTCCGTACAAGGATAACATCTTCAAAGTCTTTGAATCCCCAAGAACACGCGGGATTTCTCCGGTGAGACTGTTGTTGTAAAACTGCAACACTTTGAGCTTCGGTAACCGGCATATGGATTCGGGTATGCTTCCGGTTAACTTGTTGACTGATATGTCAATATCAGTGAGCTCAGTCAGGTTTCCGAGCTCCTCCGGTATCTCACCAGAGAGTTGGTTGTAGTAAAGCTCAAGCTGTTGCAGGTTTTTCATCAAACCAATTTCTCTTGGAACCGGACCGGTTAAGAAGTTGCCACATAGTTCCAGATCAACCAATGAGGTCATGTTCCCGATTGATTTCGGGATCGGACCAGTCACCATGCAGGTACTCAAAATCAAGGATTTGAGCTTAGACAGCCGGAAAATATCCTCCGGCAACCTCCAGAGATCAAACCCGCCGTTTTCATTGAAATTAATCCTTTCAAGATTGGTTAGGCTTATAAGAGAGAGAGGAAATCTTCCTGTGAAGTTGCAAGTAGACATGTCTAGCAACCTCAGTGACTTCATCGGAGAAAAATCCGGCAGTTGTCCGGCCAGTCGGGTGTTAGTGGTGTTGAGCTCTTCAAGTTGTGAGCAGTTAGTGATGCTGTAAGGGAACTCCCCATGGATATTATTGTTGCCAAAATTTAGGGTTCTCAGACTCGGAAAGTAAGAACATATATTCTCTGGGAACCGGCCGGATAAGTTCCGGCCGGAGATATCGATTTTGACGACGTACCCTTTATTGTTACAGGTGACACCAGTGTAGTTGCAGACGTTTGTTCCATCCCAGGTGGTGAATGGAGAGTGAGTTGAAAGGGAAGTCTTTAGATGTGTGAAGAAGTGAGTTTGGTTGATGAGTATGGTACTAGTGTTTTCGTAAGAGTTTGAAAGAGAGAGGAGGAGAGTTACAAGATAGGAGATGATCATAAGATGGTGAAAACTCATTGTAGTTGGAGTTATGATGGAGAAGAGGACTTGAAAGTGGTGATGATCGACAAGATATTTAAATGATGATCAGCTACGTTACTCACAGGTAGGAGTTTGTCTAAAAGTCTACCATGGTAAGCATAAAAAACTTTTCCTAGTTACATATATATGTGTTGGGTTTTCCTTATCACATAATGCGGCATCTGTCGGACAGACGCCTTTCCTGTTATAATTATGGTCAAAGACTGTATTAGTATATTTTGTGAAAATTCACCATACGTACGTACGTAAATCATATTTATATATATATATATTATTGAGTAGTATATGTAAGAATACATAAAGAACATGGCAGTAACCATAGATGGATTCATGGATTGTGACATTTGTATAATTAAGTGGGAAAATTATAAGTGTAAACCATGTATATGCATGCACTTTTCTAAGTTGCCACCTACATATACGTACATATACGTAGTTGCAACTAAGAGCATTCATAATAACAAACCTCAACAAACTGTCACATTAGCGTCACGTCAAATTCAAAACTTTTCTCAAAAATCTCAAATTCTACAACAACAAACTTTCACAAACTGCCACATCATCACTTACTTCTACAATTAATTTATACTTAATCAAATAACTTTTATAACAAACTTATTTTTAAAATTTCTTATATATTTATATATTAGAATATGTATTTAAAATATATGAAAATAAAAAATAAAAAATAAAATAATATAAATAAATTTTAAACAGAAAAAACATACATTAACTTAAAATAAAAGGGCATACATCAACTTAAATTAAATAATAGATGAAATACGAGTTAATTCATGTTTGAGCGGTCCATCATTAGAATGTTTATTTTTTAATTAAGCACAATTTCATTCATTTACTCATAAAATTTATCCAAATATGTCTTTTTTATATAAAAAAAACTTGCATTTTTTGGTTGACATTAACACCAACTGGTTCATTTTTCTCATTGAAAGACGATAACCATCTAATATTAATCACTCATCAAATTATTATATTAGCCACCTAATAAAGATGGCTTAAAAAAACTAATAATAATCTTTAATATATAGCACAGTCTACAACGCACCCACCCTCCTCCCCCCCCCCCCCCCCTCCCCTGTTTTTCATTTTAAATTAGATCTGAAAGATGATAACCATCAAGAAAAAGATACCCTCTCTTGTCGCGGATTCAAATCTGATTTATTCAAGCCGTCTCCGGTAAACAGAAATCGATCTCCCCGGCAAATGATTGATTTAAACCGTCCGTCTTCAGCAACCAACACGAATAGCGGTTAGTCTCCTTCAAATCGATAAGATCGAAAACTCGTTTATGGAAGTTGAAATCGATTTTTATTAATTTATATATAAAGGGGCCCACATTTATCCGTTCTCCTCACGTCTGCAGAAAGAAACTTCTTCAGCGAACTTTGGGGCTACAACGGCGAAGTCCGATGGATCTCGGTTTTGCCGCTTGCCAACTGTATCCGGACCTCGGGCAACCCACCCCATTGTGGATGCTCTAATAATGCGTAGTTCGTTCCTCATTATTTGTTGCCGCTAATAATCTGTGTCATTGAGGATATGTATCCACTTATTTTAGTTACTTCCTACTACTCTCTTCGTCCCGTTAAAAGTATAAATATTTCCATTTATATTTGTCTAGTTACAAATATACACTTGTAAGGCCACGTTTTATTTATTAGTCTTTTGTATTTACTTGTATTATAAACGTTGTATCTTAGTTGGCTTGTCAATTTAATTCTTTATATGTTTGGACTTGAGGCCATGTAAACAAAGCCAATTTGAGCCTAAGTAATGAAGAATGTATGATATGCTCTCATCTATATATAAGGTGGAGCATACTTATGCATAACAAAACCTTTTGACATTATCTTATTCATTTACCAACTCTTTCCCTCTCTCACTTTCTTAATCGGGTAAATAATAATACCCAAGCAAGATCCGAGATCTCGATTGTTCACTAGTGATTTCCGCTAATTAGTGTTGAGGTTGATACAAGTAAACTAGTGTTTCTTGTTTGATCCGTCCATAGAACCTACAATATTGTTAGTTTGAACGCGATTCAACCTCAACACTGTATCAAGTTAAAAAAACACACGAAGGAGTTATCGTCGTTTGATCCGATTTAAAAACTCTGATCTAGGGGGATATAGTGGTTTCTAGACTAAAGTCCTTTTGACTTTATAGTTAGTCTGGGTTTCATCTTAAAAAAAACAAAAAAATAACCATTCGAGTTGGACTTTGACAAAAAAAAATCATTCGAATCGAATGAAAAGCAATCGAGTTTGACGTTGACCGTTGACTTTGACCCATTCACAAAAAAAAGGCTTTTTTGTTTTAAAAAAATGTATTATAATTCTAAGCTTGAAGGAAATCTGGATAGGAGGGAAAGCTGAAACAAAACATTATAAGGAGAGTTCAACATGTTTATATATATATATATATATACTAGTTTTTATCCCCGTATCACGGGGGTTGTTTTATATTATTTGTATTATATTTATTAATTTTTTTTAATTTATTTTTTTTATTGTATGAAAGTTAATAATATACTTTTGGTTTGATTACAAATTGTTACACAAATAAATGAGATGCTATTACCCGGTTTAAAAGCTATATGGTTTTGATAAGACCTAAGACCTGTTTATTTTTTTTACTAGGAAATTGGTTTTTTATTTATAAATAATATTTATGAAAGTTAATAATATACTTATAGTTTAATGAGACCCAAGACCCGTTTATTATTTTTACTATCAAATTGGTTTTTTAATTTAAATAATATATATATCTTTTTTAAAATAAATAAGATATTATTTTTTATTATATCCTATTTTATAGGATTTTTACATAAATAATTTGATGAGAATAATTTTTAATTTAATGAGATGTTATAACCCGTTTAAGGAATATCTGGGTTTGATAAGACCCATACCCATGAATTCGGGTCAAATGCATGAGAAGCCTCCATTTAAAAATCAAGCAAATCTGGTGACTCCAAAAAAAAGGAAGCGACCACATCGCGACACATAGGATTTTTATGTTTTCGTTTATATATATTATAAATATAGATACTTTTATGGTTTTCATTTTTCTTTTTAACAAAAACGTCCTGATCGAAGATGTTTTAAGATGCTTTATAAGAGAAACCGGGCCTACAAATATGGCATAAATCCCTTTACGTTGCACCATCCCACTATCTATTGTAGAGATCGAATAACATCCATTGCAAAAAAGTCACTTTAAATACAAAATGCACACCAGACATAAATGCATCAGATGCTTACTACCACTACTTACTTCCATACCCTATCTAGTCCTCACACAACGACATGATAAATGTATTGCTTTGTTCAAGGTTCCAGTATCTATGCTTCGAGCCATGTTGATAAGATTTTTAATTGATTTCCACTTTCTATATAGCAATTGCCCTGTTACGACTTAGACTGCTTTGGAAAAACGTCGAAGTTGCCTTTTTGTGAGCCACTTGCGTCCACCTTGTGAATCAACCACTTGCTTTTTTACAACTTGTGATCGCTATGCGACCAAAACGTTTATTTTTTTTCTTCGGTTAAGCTATATTTATATTAAACTTTTAATAAGGCTCACAAGGTAGGTTATTCAAACACCAGGAGAACCTATATAACTAGTATAGAGGCTATACAAGTCGTACATGTACAAAGTTATGTTATTTGATGTCCGCGGGTGTCAGATCTTGTTCCCTTATACCGTATAGCCCCTATACAAACCATATAGGGCTATATGACTTGTATATAGGCTATCTGACTCGTATAAGCTTTTTTGAATTACTTAAAATTTACAAAATATTATAAATAGCAGATGAGTTGGTCATAAAATTGAAACACGTAATTTAAATTTTAAATATTTTGCTCCATGCTAATCAAACAACCTACGATCAACATGAGTGTTTCGGGGTAATGGGTTTTTAGATGTCATGCGATCCGTTTTGGTAGGCACCTATATGGGTTATCTAAGCTTTTGAAATATAGTTATAAAAATAATTTCATTTTTTGATTTGGACGTTTTGACTCATGTAGTCATGTTAACTCAACTTTAATTTGAAATATAGTCGTTTTAAATTTATAGTCGTCCAATGCCTTATAGATACATGACGAAAAAAATTATAAATCTCTAGTCAAAGTGCGGCTGACATGCTGTCTATATGAGTCGTATAGCCCCTATACGACTCGTATAGGTCAGATTTGGTCGGCGATCTTTACGATCCAAGAAACCTGTACGGCTCGTATAGACTGAAAAAAGCTGCCATCATGTCCCCTTCGTACAATGTCAATAAATGTGGGCTATACGACTTGTATAGTCCATATACGGGGTGGTAACATCACTTTAATAATGTTCATATTTTTATAATTTAAGCATTTATTGAACTTTCAAAGTTATATAAAGCATTCCACTTATAATTACAAATTAATATATCAAATATTAGGGGTATTCATCGGATCAGATAACGGGTTATTTAGTTTATTGGGCTCGAATTTTTCCGATTTGAAAATTTTAAGAGCCTACCCGAAATCCGATCTGATCCAAATTAGGGATTTCCATATCCGATCCTTATCTATCTGATTTCAATTCGGATCAGATTCAAATAAAACTAAGATAATACGAAATTTACCGAATAATCAAAATAAACCAAATAACAAATTTTTTTCTTCTACTTTTCTGTTTCTAACATTTTACTAGTTTAGAATCACAAAAACATAAAATATCGAAAAATACAAATTAGTCTTGAATACAAATTCAAAATTCAAAATTGAAATAATTGTCAAAATGTAACATCCCAAGTTTCGTTGGTATTTAAATGAATCGGGTTTATTTAATTTATAGAAGATAAATGTGATTATCTAAAATATGAGGGATTAAGTATCGTTAGATGAAAATTTAAACATGAAACATTACCCCTATCTTATAAAAGTAGCCACCATATCATTTTATAATCATTTTCACCTCTAACCTCATTCTTTATCAAAATCCCCGTTTTTGTGTGAGCAACCCACAAAGACCCGATGATTCCCGGACATGTAACCGTCAGATCAGTCTCCACTTTTAACAGAGTGTTCATGACACATAAACGAAGAATCCCACCGATAAGATCTTCGATCAGAGATCAGGAAGTCTGTTTTTATCAAGGAAACCATAACAGCGAAAAATGGGGTTTTCCGGCAACTGTAGCTGCGACTCCCGGCAACGGCGAGCTGATGGGTTCGTATATCATGGTGAGATGGTTCTGTGGCTACTTGAACCAATAAATTCTGAGTTCGTTTGATATGGTTTTGGGCTATTCAAGTAATTTCGAACATAATCCTCAAAGGTACGCTTTTATTAAAAAGGCTTACTTTTCGTGTACGGAAATGCATAAAACTTGGCAGGATAATAGATCGGGTCACGATTGTTGATAAAGTAATGAACTTGTGAGTAAATGGGTAAGTTAGTTAGGTTCGGTAAACCGAGTAGTGTTTAGTTCGTGATAAGGAATGTAAATCGGGTTGAAACAAGTAAAAAGGACATAAACTTGGTGTTAAACGAGTTGTTTGTGACGATTCATGACAAATGGGTGACGTTCGTACCATGTATGGGACAAGTGGGTAAGGTTGTCAGGACCCATAACTCGTTATATCTATAAAGCGGGTCATAAGGGGTTGAAAGAAAACGTTAGAACGAAAGAGTAGGAAAACCCGGTCTGAATCATATTTGTAAGACCTCGATTCATTCGATTCGATTCGATGATGGATTCGACCAAATACGTGAACGATATCTTGAGCCAATGTCAAATGTAACTAAAGTGAGATTAGGGTAACCTGGATTCTTTAGCTAAATACGTGAATGGTATCTTGAGGCATTGTCAACTATAACTGAAGTGAGATTAGGGTAATCTGAAATCTTTCCTCACTTTATTCCGAGGGATTGAGCTTAGGTGTTTTGATTAGGAAATATCGTAACGTATCCATAGGGATATTTGCCTTGTCGACCAAATGCTTGTACTTCATGAATTACAAATTTAATAGTTTTGGTTGGTTTCGCAAAGGAGAGTTTTGGAAATGGAGAGCCTTAAACTAACAGAGGTAGTTCTTTCTGGTTGTTTGCATGACAGATTTAGTCCTCAGATGTGCAATATAGGATGCTTCAAGTTTAGAGACAATTTATTGTATATAAGAAGTTTCACGTCAAGGTTCCATACTAAGGAAAGAAAAGGAAAAACAAAATGAAAGAGCGCTTATGTGTTCATCACATGTAATGTCGTTGCAGGGGTTTGACGATTATTCGGAATTGTTCTACACGATAATTGTCGGTCAATGCAAAGTTTAATGAGTTGGGACAACATGATTAATTTGTAGAAAATATTATCATAGAGTTTGTTTTGATATGCCATAAATCAAGTTAGGTGGAGGGTTGACCACATGCCAGAGTAGTAGAGTCAACAGGGAATTAATAGTCAAAACATAAGAAATATGGTGTCAATATTTTAAGAGGCGTTCTTCAATATATGCTCGCAAGAGAAAGTTGAAGGTTCGGCCATAAGATTATCGAAGAGTTTTCAATCAAGAGGGTTTTCTAAACAAAGTTTTGACGTTGGTCTTAAATTCACTGATACACTTACAAAAGTTAATCAAGATTAGAAATTTCAGTAATGATAGTCCAGGACTTGTAGTCGTCAATACCTTTAGATGACATGGTTTAGGGTTTTTAGAGTTTTGATTTCTGAGAAACCATTTGAAGCGCTTGGACTTCCAATTGGCATGATGAATCCCGAACGCATGGAAAACATGTACCACATGCTGAAATTGCATAGGAAGATCATAGTCTTTCATCTCGGCCCACCATATTTGATTGTTGAATAACGTGTCGTTATCATATTCATATAAGTTAACCAACTACACCGAGTCAATAACACGCATAAACTCTATCTTCAACCCTTATCCAAGCATGATCACGGCTTCACCAGTATGATTATCGTAATACCACAGATTAAGTTGAGTAAAGACTTTGTGTAAAAGTCTTAACAGAAACTCGCTTCAATGTACGCGGAGGTTTTACCTTAAGCACAAGCTTCCTCCAACCTGTTCTCGGGTCGATCTCGTCTATGTACTTCCAAGGCGGAACCTGAGGATCGAAAAATTTCAAAAGCATGACATGCCTCAAATAACAGTTGCTGATAGAACCGGCCCGCCATCTGATTGCCACCACGATTAACGGACGGTCTATTCACCAACTTCTGTACATCCCATCTTGGAAAAGTAAGAACATCGGAAATATGTTGATAATATTATACGTCGTGTTCCCATTTGATATTACAAACTTTCAGCTCTGAATCATATAGCCATGAAACTATGTCACCCTTTACCGTCTTTGAAGCTTTATACTGTGTCATCTGATGATCAGTGGCACGAGCTTTAATCTGCTTGTCGTCCTCTTGCTCAGCATACCTTAGAACATTAATAAGCTTTGATAAACGAGCCTTATTGTGTTCGAACATCCCTTCGAATACATTATCAACTGAATCCATCGATCAAGACCCAGCTTCACTTACTTTGTCTTTCTTTTTCTTCTTATTTAGACGTTCTTCAGCCGCTTTAACGTGTTAAGTCGTGAAGAATGGAATTCCTTCATCCGTATTCGAACGAGTATACAAATCAGGGTATTCCTTGGCTATCACATCCTCGACCTCCACCTCGTCATAATCACATGACGTATTCCTAGAAGGAATACCCGTATCAAAATGAAATTCATAATCATCAACAATCTCCACATCCTCTTAATTATCCAACTTATAAATCTCTTCATCATTCAAACCCAACAGCAACGCCATTTGTTCTTTTGATAATGAGTAATCAACAAATTCGCCTTCCTCGATTTCATCCGCGTTCACCATACTCATCACAACACCCTTCTTATTATCCATAAATAATATCATATTAGCCTTTACAAACTCGAACGACTGCACATTAGTAGTATCAGTATAAACTACTAATTGCTTGTTCAAACTTCTACTCCAGCACTACTCCCAGAACGCTAGCCTTTGGTTGCTGCTCACCACCACCACTTGCACCTCCCTCGGGGTCTTTATCATCATCATTCCCTTTCAGCATCTTTAACATATCATCTTTGCAAGTCAGTTGAAGGATGATCTCATTTTGTTTTTTGATCTTCTCCCCTCTGAGCACTAACCAATGCACGTAGTTCATGGTTTTCACGTTGAACATACGAGATATGGCTAACCTTTTTTAGCTGATCCAAACGTATATGCTCTTGGAATTGACGATCTGTAGCCATCTTGTTCTCCTGTAAATGTACCAAGTTCAACAACTAGAACATTTGTTGTTAAAGTGGCCGGTTGTGGAATGACTGAGGAGCCAGTTGCATAGGACCCGCTAGACGGTTGAATGACATGAACGAAAAGTCCAATGGTTGCATAGGAATCGGTGTAGGGCTAGTATCAGAAACAGCTTGCTGAGGAGTCGGCATCGATGATAAAATAGTCTGTGAACCCTATGCGAACCTCGGATCTGACGATACAATCATCGATAATGTTACCACAGGGGTACTAATAGGAGTAGTAGCCACCCGTGCTACTACTTGGCACAAAATCACCAATCTCCACACCCGAACGCCTACGAGTTCTCGTTGTTTGCAGGCTTGTCAGAAACTTTCGCCTTACGTTTTCGTTTACGTAAAGAAGCTCCTACACGAGCTTCTTCACCACCTCCATTACCACCATCTCTACCTCACCGCCATCATTCCTATCTGCTCTACCTTCACGTTCAGAATTTGAGTCGTCATGGATCCAACGATCATCAGGTGGATATACATAATGAGGTCTAGCAATGTGGCCTATCAACCTCTTAAAATTTGGCATGTTTTCCGGAGTTTGACCACGATATGTACTCAAACGCTTCATCATATCTTCAGTCATGTGTCCCAGTACCATAAAATCATCCATCAACTTCGAATCTCTCACCCAATTTGGCTCTAGGTGGTCTAATCAACTTTTAGAACCTCGGGTACATAAGGAACTTATTTGTCCTATTACGAGTGGTTCAGTTCTCCTTGAGATGGTAAAATACAAGCTCGAAGAAGTTGAATGGCATGTTCAGCACCAAAGCCACAAATGCGGATTGTAACATAATTCGACACTCGTCAAAACCTCCTTTTCTGCCACCAAGACAATGTATAAGTACATGGAGTAAGTACTTATAATGCTCGCATAAATATGCTTTGTTGTACTACGACTTATAGAGTTCACCCTTGTACTTCAAACGGCTGAATAATCCTCAGATAAGCTCTTTATCATACTCACACTTATAGGGTACACCTTGTATAACCTCAACATCAATAATTATCTTCTTATTCTGGATTCTGGTCTCGATTTTCTTCTCGACATCATTATACTTACTAGAATCCCAAAATGGACGGATAATGCTAAAGTATATAGGTGTATCGGCTAAAATATCATAATGAATCCTCGAGCACTTTAGAAACTCTATCATGCTTCCGAACATAGCACGCCTAAAGAAATAATCGACCAAGAAAGCACATATGTTATGCTTCTTTTCGTACGATAGCTCGTCAACTTGAACCTCCTCAACAACTGGTTACTCAACAGGTTGAGGTTCCTTTCGCACTTGAACAACAGGTTGTTCCTGAGCCGGAGCCTCAATATTCATTTCTTTGGCCAATTCTGTAAAAACCAAACAATTAATATACATTTATAGATTAACATTTTATAAAATTCCACCAACACTTAGTGAATTTTTTATTCTAATCAAAATTAATCCAAAACCCATTCATTAAACTTTCACTACATTAGATTTAACGAATCCCATTCGTTATGACAAGTTAAACGAATGAATCTATTCGTTAAAATTTACTTTCAAAGTTAACTAATTAGATTTTATTCGTTATTTATAACAAATGATAAGTATCGATCGTAATCAATTATCACGAATGATATTTCTATTCATTACACAGGACGAATGTGAATAGACGAATGAAGATATTGGCTTCAGTTGGTCTAAGCCAAAATTACGAAGAACATATAGTCAAAATGCATTTTGAAATACCAATCAAGCTCAAAACATAATGTTATACATTAAAAATGATATCATTGCGACCGTAAAGATGTCGACAACAAACCCTAACATACTAATTGATTAAATTAAATCATCTAAGCTGTCAATTAGTTAATACTAGGGCCGTTGATATATTTCTTCAATTAGGACATGAAACACGGTTAAAAATGATGATTTTTAGATCACTAAACTCGTAATTACCTTACGAACACAATACAATCACTTAAATCTCAATTTGTTGATGTTTGGAGTTTTTAGGAAATTTTGACAGAGTATCTTTCTGTATTCTCTCTTTTCTATGCAAAAACAAATATGAACGAAAGGATTTGTATAAACCATGCCTGTATGATTACATTAACAAACTTTAACTTAAATCGTGAGAAAATCTTTTTCTATTTCAAATCTTTTATCCACATAGCTCGGTAATCGAAAATAAACTAGAAATAAAATATTTTTGTATTTTGAACATTTTCAAATTAAAACAAAACAAAAATAAAACTAAAACAACAATAAACTAAGGTACATTTGTTAATGTAATGCGAGTCATTCGTTATGTGATGTATTATACGAATGAGCTCATACATATTTTGTTTAGTCCATTCGTTAGGCTTGTTTAACGAATGAGACATTCGTCTGTCTTAAAGTATAGTTTAAGGAATGTTGACGAATGGAGTCCATTCGTTATGTGATGTATACCGAATGGCTTTTTTATCTATATATACTCTGTATTTTATCTCTAAGTTAAGCAGTTATTATTCATATTGATTTCCTCTCGTTATGCTGCCAAAATTTCCACTCACACACTAGCCTTAACTGTATTCAAGCTAAACCTAATAACCTGATCATATCTAGTGACTAGATCCTAATTGCAATCGTATTATTCGTTAACGTAATCACACCAAGACTTTGTAAGAGACAAACACCTCTTTCAATTTGGAAATGTTAAGTTTATATCACATACTTTACCTTAGTTGAATGTTTAAGACCTAACAATGCACCAATACAATAAGCACACAGTCTTTTATGCCTATGTTTATACTGAAATTTAGAATGCAAATGATCAATGTACTATCATTTTCCCTTTTTGCTTCAAAACCCATTTTGAGGAGCACATTTTTTAATGTTTTTAGATTATAAAAATATTTCATTGTTTTTGGATTTTAACTATACAAACAGAAATCACAATATTTTTGTAATTTTCCCATCTTTCTCCCCCTAAAAACCAAAATACTAAAGAAAGAAAAAAATAACAAACAAAAATGATTACCCGAGCTTTGGGATATCAGCAAGTGATTTTAAACCAATTTAACAAAGCAAAAAATTGAATCTCGTTCTACCAAAAGCTTTGGTAAAAAGGTTTGCCTTTTGATGATCAGTGTGCACTTTTTCAATATATTCAATTTCTTTTCATAGCAATCACGAATAAAATGATAACGAATTTCCATAGGTTTCATTTAAGAGTCGTGCACGGGGTTCTTCGTTATGCAAATGGCAGCGGAGTCATCAATAAAAATAGGAGTAGTAAGAAACTTAAAACTGTAATCCCACAAATGTTGTTGGATCCATAAAACCTGTGAACAACAACTCGAGACTGCCACGTATTCAGCTTTAGTGGTTGAAGCAGAGACCATTTTCTGCTTCTTACACTGCCAGGAAACAAGCCGGTTTCCTAAGAATGGACAAGCCACCGTCGTTGACTTGAATTTAATCTTGCATCCTCCGTAGTTGGAATATGAGAAAGCGGTAAGATCGAAACTACCATCCTTTGGATACCATAACCCTATGTCAGGATTACCCCTCAGATAGTAAAAATACGCTTTACAGCCACCAGATGAGTCATTCGAGGACTCGCTTGATACATGGCACATAGACAACAACAAACATTATATCAGGACGCAATGCGGTTAAATATATTAACGAACCAATCATTGCTCGGTAAAGAGTCAGGTTAACGGTATCCTCCAATTCGTCCGGTGACAAATTGTGACCCACGGGAAGAGGAATAAAAAGGACTTTTCCGACAGTTAACTTGAATCAGCTCAAGACATCGTTCACATATTCCTTCTGATGAATAAAAATCCCATCTTCAGACTGATAAACCTGCAACTCCAAAAGAAACTCATTTCTCCTATCGAGCTCATCTCGAACTTGGTCTGCGTCTACTTCTCGAAGTCCTTACATAAAGTGTCGTTTCTCGAACCAAATATGATGTCATTGACCTAAATCTGGACAAGGAGCAAATCTTCCCCAACAGTCTTGTAAAAGAGAGTACAACCCACATTCCTTCGTTTGAAGCCGCTATCGAACAGACGGTCAACAAGTGTGCTATACCAAATTCTCGGGGCTTGGTGAAGACCATACCGAACCTTGTTTAAACGATAAACGTGGTCTGGATAGCCCGAATCTTCAAAACCAGGAGGCTGTTTCACATACAGCTCTTCATGAAGTTCCCAGTTAAGAAACTCACTCTTAACGTCCATTTGATAAACTTTGAAGTTCTTAAAGGATGCATAGGCTAGAAAATTATGTATAGCCTCCAATCTTGCAATCAGAGCATATACTTCGATGTACTCCACGCCTTCTTGCTGACTGAAACCTTGCACAATCAATCGTGCCTTATATCACGATCATTCCTTTTTCACTTAAACACCCATTTTGTCGGGATAGGCTTCTTAACCCAATCCGGTTTATCAATGAGATCCCATACACCCAGTCACACAAACTGTTGCAACCAATGTTTTCAGACCCGACCCGGGCGTCGACCCGGACACCTTACCGGGTCAAAGGTCGAACCGACCCGGGAGGGCGGACCGTTGTTTACCCGGATGACGTCATAAATAATATATATTTTTTATTTATTTTTAGTTATGTATTTTAATTAATATAAGGACAAATCTCATGCTATACCTGGAAGTTATAACATAATATGTTACCTCCTTTGTTTTCTCATATTAATTTGCTACAGATTTTATTTTTTAAATCCTAGATTTGAACAAATATTATGGATTTTATGAAATACTTCAACAATAAGTAATTGTGAAGAAGTCAACCTGCAAAAACGTCGGCCACTGTCTATAAGATATATATGTATTTCATTTAAAGTAACAAGATATATAACATGCATGTCAGCGTATGCACACAATACTTTATCATCAAATACATTAATAACTTGATGTCGCGTACAAAGACCATCATGAAGATTACCAATGATATGTCCCGAGGATGAAACGTATTAATCCGAAGAGTCGGGTTCTCATAAACAACAACATTGTCTTCTAAGTTAGTGATATTTTCTTTAGCTGCTAGCTCATCCACTGTTTGAGATGATTCTCCAACAACTCAGTAGCTTATGGAGTTTTAACAAAAGGAACAGCAGAAGAATCTTCATTTGAACACCATCAGAAGAGAGATAAAAATCATCAAATGTCTCAGATTTATCTTGTACCAACGGCATCATCATAAATAGAAGATCTTGGTATGGAAAACAATTGTTCTTCCAAATAAGCACGAACAAAATCTTCATTTGGTACCTCAACCGATGGAGTAAATGACTTAAACAACTCCTTTTAATCAAACATCCAATCAGGTCCCTTGCCAGCAGGTGGTGTAGTGTAGCTTTGACAATCTACATGATACCATTCTTCTATATAACCCGAAGAAAGATTAAAGACCTGTTTCTTAGGCGAAGCATAGCCAAGAAAGTAACCTTTAATTTCCTTTTCATCGAATTTTCCCACCGCTCGTCTCAGCATAGTACAAAGACACCCAAATGGTTCGAGGAACTTTAAGTTAGGCTTATGGTTATTGAGTAGCTCATAACTTATCTTTTTGAGCTTTTTAACAGTTAGAACACGATTAAGCGTATAACAAGCGGTGTTCACAGCTTCGTTCCAGAATTGAACGGGAAGCTTTGAATCTACTAACATTATTCTTGCAGCTTCAATCCGTGTTCGGTTCTTTCTCTCAGTGACACCATTCTGTTGTGGCACATATGGAGCACTGCATTCTCTATATATTCCTTTTTAATACAGAAAAAGTCCAATACATGGTTCTTGAACTCTGTGCCATTATCACTTTGAATCCGCCTCACTTTAAGTTTTAAAGTGTTTCGATGTTAGTGATCAAGTTCTGCACAAGAATCGGTGTCTGATCTTTGGAACTCATAAATAAAACCCATGAATACCTTGAATATTTTTCTGTAACAACTAAACAATACCAATATCCCACAAAACTTGAACAACTCACCGGACCAAACAAATCCATATGAAGACATTCCAAAGGAGTATCAATGGAACTGATTTGCCTCATCGGGTGCGACTTCTTCTTCTGTTTGTCTTTCATGCATGCAACACAATGATCGGTCAATTTGAATTGTTTTAGTGAAACGTCGTCCACCAAATCATTTGCCATTAAGTGATTCATGTAAGGCCCTGTTACCGGTGCCTCACATTTGGACGTTGGATTTACTCATAAACACAGTTCATAATATCAGAGTTAATTAAAACCTCCGCGGAATAATATTAATAGTCAACCATTCATTACAGATATTCATAACTTGTCTCTTTTAAAACATAAATAAAACATAGTATCGAAACATCATGACAAATCTTCAGATGCCAGCCTCTTCAATCTTGCCATGTGTCCTGCTCAAACCAGCTGTCTCAATCTGTTAACCTGCGTGCATACTAAAAGTCAGCTACGCTGAGTGAGTTCTAGTTAATCATACAACATACAATCCATTCACATACTAACATATGCACCCAAAGGTACATACCTTCATACTTACTTACGTACTTACTTACATACGTACTTTAATTCTTTCTTTCGTACTTACATACATACTTTCATTCATACCTATACGTTTTAAAGAGCATTCCGCCTAATAACCTTCGCCGATATTATTAGGGTCGGTTCCCTACATTCGCCGACATTATTAGGTTCGGTTCCCTACATTCGCCGATACTATTAGGGTCGGTTCCCTTCATTCGCCGATATTATTAGGGTCGGTTCCCTATATTCGTACTACCATAACATACCTAGCCTTTACATACTTTCCTTGACAATATGTGCAATCTCCGAAGAGCGTTCACGCACCATCAACATATCATACATACATTGTTCATACATACTATATATTCATACATACATCATTCATACATCGTACATAACAATCATACCTTTAACTACCACTTGACGTCACATGAAATATCGAAGATCGTTCACACACCGTCAAGCATTCATCATACGCAAATCATACAAGGCATACACTTACCACCCAAGGTAAGTGTATTAACTATCACATCGAGTGTGCACACAGCCCCGAAAACATAACAAGGAAGTGGGGCTAGAAACTCACCTGAACTCGATTACGTTCACCGTTAATTCTTATTCCCTTCCTTAGCTGTGCACGACTAACTGTATAACAATTACTTATATTAATTACTATCTCTATCCATATCGTATTTCTAGTCCAATTATATCCCTAAACGAACGGGGGTCCGGGGGCAGCGCCCCTGGCAGCGGGGTCTAGGGGCGGCAGCCCCTAGCAGGGTCCAAGGGGCAGAGCCCCTGGATGGGGTCGAGCTGCCAGGTCAGCTTGGAAAAATTTTATTTCCATTAACTGTTTTAACACATTTCCATTAACATTTTGAATTGTTAATTAATTTGCTACTTAAAAGTTCGGGGGCTTTTTTGTAATTAAATCATTCTTTTCCTAAGTCCAGGGACTGTTTTGTCAATTTATCAAACTTCTAATTCGTTTCCTGGTTCTTAACGAAATGGCTTATCTTAGAGAAATGGTTCTTGTAACGAATTGAACCCTTTAGCGAACTGGACCCTTAACGAATCAGTCCATATAGCGAACCAATCCAAGTAGCGAACTGGACCTTCTAATTCGTTATTCCTTTTAACGAATGATCAACACGAATTGGGAGCTAGTTCGTTAACTTAGCTTTAACAGATTTGAACACGAATTAAGTCTAGTTCGTTAGGTTTTCCTTTAATGAATCGCTTGACGAATTGCTTCCAATTCGTTAACTCCACGTTAACGAATTACCTCTAATTCGTTAACTATCTGTTAGCGAATTAGGGTTAGGTCAGGGAATGTCAGAACATTCCCTGACATACCTAACCTCGTATTAACTTATCCGGCGCCGTCGCCGGAAAACCGCGGATTCACCGGGAAAACGAGTTTTAACTCGTTTTTCACCGTTTTTCGTCCCGTTCGATACAGATCTGAGCTAGGGTGACCCCTAAGCTCATCATAGGTTCAGTTTATACCCGATTCCACCCGAATCTCGTGACTTAAACGGTTTAACGGTGCCGGCTCGTCGTTTCGTGATTATATCTAACGGATCGGGATCGGGATCGTTTTTCCTTGGTGATTTCGGATTTAAGTGTGTATGAAATATGTGTGAAATGAAATTAAATGGGTATTATTGACTTATATAATTATAGATCATGGGCTTAAGCCCCTGGTCTTTTCCTCTTTCCTTCATAACCCAAGTCCATAACCCAATTCCATTTAACCCAACACTAGCCCGACTCATAATAACTCATACTTTCGTTTATTAACCGAAACCAGAAAACGGGATGTTAAAATTCATCTTACGAACATGAATATGGCCCATACGCTTGTGCCACAAGATAGAGTCTTTCTCGGTTGCTTTCGAGACAAAACAAGTTTCAATAGAAGATGAAGAAGCCAATACATTAGCACTCATGTTGAGCACATAAATATCATTAGATCTGGGATATCTCATGACTGCCATGTCTTCAGTGTTAACGTAACCCGGCTTAAGGATTATACATTCCTTGTCAGTGAATAAAGTAGTGAATTTTTTATAACAAATCTGAGACACACTCAGCAAATTGTGATCCACCTTATCACAATAATTAACTTTTTCAAATGTAATACTACCATTTGAAACTTCACCCTCCTTAGTAATCATCCTACCTTGATTACCAGCAAATGCTACATACCCTCCTTGGATATCCTTGACATTCGCTAGAAGATTAAGGTTACCAGTAATGTGTCAATAACATCCACTATCCATTATCCATTTGTTACCAGATATAGTCTTGGATAAACTCTGCACAATCAAGGAAAATGATTAGACCAAAAAGGCTGCCCAAACCTCAGTGTTGGGCACCTCTTTCGTGTCATTGGTTTTTTTTAACTTTCTACGAAGATAGGTGATCTTTAATCACATTTGTGTCTTGATTTTTACAAATAGGTTGAACGGGTTCAAACAATTTGTTCTTTAAGTTAATGTTTTTTACATTAACATGAACCACCTTACGTGGATTCACGTCATGAAACATGAAATGTGTATTATCAAGCTTAACTTGTGATGTTTGTCTTTCGAATATTCTTTTAACCAAAGGAACCTTAGCTGGTTATTCCTTGGTTAATGACTTTGCAGTTTTTTTTACCCTAGTTCCACATTGACGTGCAACATGACCATGTTCACCACATGAAAAAACAAGTTCTCATGTCCACAAAGGTGGGTGGTGAGTTAACACAAGTATGTGAAACATTAGGTTGAAAAGATTCAATTGGTAATTTATTATCATCCAATTGAACAAAAAGCTTATTCTGATAAAATTCTTAATTTAAACAGTTGAAAAGATTTGTATAGTATCAGTTCTAGTTGAGCTGAGCTGACAAACTTTACAGGTTCCACAAATTTCATCTGTGGTTTAACTTTTGTTTTAGCAACTGGTTTGTTCAAAGACTTGGATTTTGCAGAGGATTTTTCAATATCACTTAAGCTCGATGTCATTTTGAATGACACTCTCGATCAACTCAGGTTTAATCAAGTGTAATGCAATGTATTTTTCATCAAAAACCTTGTTCACACCTTTTAATTTAAAAAAGAAATCTTCCAGTTTTCACGTTACCAACAAACGGATTAATGAATTCATCATGTTGGGATGAGAAAATGAACTAAAGGAAGATTGGAATCTTCTCAACCTCCCTAAATATGGCTAAGTATGGACATCGATCACACTTGGACATCCGAGCAAGCTTTTACTTATGCCTAGCAAGGTATTTTGCCTTCCAGGCAGAGTTATCTTCTTAAAGTCTTCCTAAGTGATAATCCAAACAGAGTTCAATTCGTCTAGCAAGGTGTTCTTCAGGTCAAGCATAGTTTGCTTACTAGAAAACTCTTGACTAAACCAAGATATTAAAGCCAAGTATTTTGGAAGATCTAGCAAGATTTGATTAATAAACAGTAGTCCGAGCATGCTTCGGGAAAGTTATTCAAGAAACATTCAAAGAACTTTTCCTAGCAAGGTTCAACTCCGAGCAAGCTACAGTGCTACCAGCACAAGTCAAACAGTGTTACCAGCACACTTTAGTTTGCTTAATAAGTTATTCTTTAACAAAGAGTTAAAGGGATTCATGAAGAATAGTTTGCTCGTAGGATCATACCAAGCAAAGTTTGCTATGATCAGGAATATTGAAGTCTGCTAGGTGAGTATTTTCTAAGGAAAATACTCCAAGTAAAGTCTACTCGGAGAACTATTCTCAAGCACACTTCAAGGTTACCAGGTCTACTCAGAGATGATAAAAGTCACATAGTCTACCCGAAGACCTGTTTTACACTTAGTATATTTTGTATTATGATTTCTGAATATGTATTAATGATTAGGGTTTCTAGAAGGAATGACAGCTGTCAGGTGGCAGGCCTGTAAATAGAATGATCTAGGGCACGCCTCAAAGGACAGACGTAAGACAGAAACCTGAATTTATTGAAAACGATTTGACGGCTAATATATTCGTACGGATATTCAGCCTAGAATCATATCATTCCTTTCTTAGAACCCTAATGATTTATGTTTTGTAACTGACTTACTATTAATGGAAATCTTTTGAGTATTTGTGTGTTTGTGTCTTTATTGTGTCCTTCAAGCAACAATTAGTGTGTTATTGATTCCGCCTTTAATACACTATTTGTGTGGGTTACGAAATAGATAGACTGAGAGATCAGTTACTGGACCGACAAGTTTCTTGTCAACACTCTTTGTGTGGGTTACGACATAGATAGAATAAGAGATTATTCGGGACTGACACATCAAATCCGCATCAGAAATAAGTGGTTTTGCTGATTTCTTGTTGTTTACTTTAGATATATTTGAACCATACACAACTTCCTCTTTTTCATGAGGCTCACATAGAATGTGATTAGAACGAGGAATGTTATGTTCTTTGTGTACCTCTTCGGGTTCAAACACATCTTCATTAACTACCTCTTGCATCTTGAAAATGTTCAACAGTCTCGAACATGGCTAGGTTCGCTTGAGTACTATTAGTAGAATTTCCTAACAGTCGTTGATTCCAGTCGATACCCTCAGCAACAACTAAAGCTTGTGATCCATCGATTTTCACTGGTTCACCCCTAGAATACTTCTTTCCAGAACTTCTATCTTGATTACGGGGTCCCGAGTACTCTTTCTTTAGTTTATCACATTCTTTGGCAAAATGAACACAATCTTGACAGTTGTAACAACGAACCTTTAATTTATCAAATAAAACTCTTTTGGTCAGAGTGGGCAGATCTTTGCCCGTCTTCTTCATAAACTTCTTGACTTTCCTCACTATCATCGCCATGCTCCACTTTAGATTCATCAGTTCCAAATAATCCAAGTCAATTTGCTTATAATCTTAATCGGTCAATTCACTATTGGCAATTTTCCCCCCACCAGTTGTTCATACGACATCATGAAGCACTTAAGAAAACAAAATGTTGTTCTGCTTCTTTCATATTAACTTGTGGTGGTTGAGAAGTAGAAGAAGTACTTACACCAGAAAATGGAATACTAGACACGCTAGATGAGTTGTTTGATCCATATGCCATAAAGCAAACATTAGGTATTGAATCACTAGCTTGTGGAACTTCTTGAGTATTTAGAAAGCGCATAAATAGGAACAATGCTGCTACTTAAGGGAAGAAACCACCATAAAGAGTAGGATCTTGGTTATCCTTTGAAGAACTTTGACATCTCAGATCATAGTCTCTCTCTCTCTTCAGTCTTTTTCATAAATTCTAATGCATTAAGATCATCATTCTTGAAAAAGTTGTTTTCTTTCAAAACTAGTAAAAAAAGTAGAATATGAGCTTGGCAACAATTTTTAACCGTGTCAATTCGATCAAATTGAGTAGGTTCTATATTCAATTTGGTCATTACAACAATGAGATGACAAAATTTTGTTAGCATTTCCTCGACGGTTTCACTTTTCGATAAACAAAAGTTTATGTATTGAAACTTCAACATCACTTTCTTGATCTCCAATGTATTAACCACACTACTCATTCTCAAGTATTGAAATAGTCAAAGTCGATTAAATCTCCAAGTCTTTCAATATCTCCACCGAGTAAGTATCAAATGGATTTTCTTCATAGTTTGTACTCGGATCACCAATCATGGGAAGACTGTATACATTATCAAGACTTCGAGAATAGTCAGGATGTACAGATCCCAAATGAGCTCTAAATCACGGTTCCCATTTTGCGAAATCACCCAGTTTCATCAGCTTTGGGCACTTTGAATGAGACCCAATTTCTGCATCCAATTGTAACATTTGTTGCATTATCATGTTCTGGGACACTAACGCATAAAAAATTGCCATTCTTGAAAGTGTAGGGATCATGTAGGGATCAAACAGTCAAATGATGAAAGTTTGGGTGAACGAATGAACCAAATACTTTAACGGATGAAGAAGTGGTTTAGGTTACGAATGGGTTTAGGTTTTGTATGACGAATGAGTTTGTTTGGTTCACAAAAGGATAACGAATGGTGAGGAATACCAAGATACTGTTTATATGAAAGAGACTTTAACGAAGGATCACACAAATGAAGTATGATCATGAATGGGTTTAAAATATAACGAATGTAACACTATAGATGAATGATTAGTTATAACTGAATGAAACGTGTCAAAAGTGGTTACTACTGTTCATACGAATGATCAGTTACGAATAACGAATGTGTATTCATCCATAACGAATAGACATTCAGATCTACAAACATTCATACATAATCCAGATTCAAACTCAAATATAGACTTCCATCAAATATGTAATATAAGTCCAATTTTCAACCACATTCAACAATTCAAAACCAAACTATTCTTCTAAATGTTCCGATCATTAACAAACCATTCCAGACCTCAAACACCAATCCATACTTATCCAAATTCACCAAAACCAGTTCATCCAAACTCTGTTCCCGCCAAAACTTACAGTACGTTAATTCACTTGAATTGAGGTAATCTAATATAATTAAACACTAACTAACACTTTGGATTTGGTTACGAGCAGTCGGCGAATCATTTTCATATCAATTAATCACAACACTGAGTAATTGAACAAAAACTGTTCCGTGCAGTCTCGACATCAAACTTAATAAGATTAATACTCAATTAATCAATCAATTGCCTAATCTCTCAATCAATCGGGCAGTGGATCTGATACCACTTGAGAAACCATGTTTGTGTGATTATGTTAACGAATAATATGATTACTATCAGGTTCTAGTCACTAGATATGATCAGGTGATTAGGTTTAGCTTGAATACAATTATGGCTAGTGTGTGAGTTGAGATTTTGGCAGCATAACGAGAGAAAATCAATAAGAATAATAACTGCTTAATTTAGAGATAAAATACAGAGTATATATACACGAAGGAGCCATTCGATATACATCGCATAACGAATGGACTTCATTCGTCATCATTCCTTAAACTATACTTTAAGACGGACAAATGTCTCATTTGTTAAACAAACTTCACGACTGAACTATACAAAATACGTGTGAGCTCATTCGTTATACATCACATAACGAATGACTCTTGTTACATTAATGAATGTAGCTTGGTAAATTCCCAAAATTCTCTTATATATTACAAGACCAATGTGACATTTGTGACAAAACGAGGTACACCTAATTTGCTACGTAACAAGTAAAAAGTTAACCGGTTATTTCGTATCGAGTAATCGATTAACCGAACGATACTTATTATGAGCTGGATATATCTAGGGACCATATACAAGTGATATATGTATTATAACAACTAACATAATGATATTATAGCCCTAGTATGTGCAAAACCACTTAAACGAAAAGATTTCCGTTTAATGATACGCTGTGAACTTACACCCCATCGTAGGAACCAAAACAAGCATTGTATCATCAGGCAAGCCAAAAAAAGAATTATAGAACACTTATTAAATATGGTTTAAGCAATCTATAAAAATATTTTGGATTTTTACAATGAGTCAGTACATTTTTCTTAATTTACAAAAATAAGCCGAAAAACACTCGTTTTTGCGCAGTTTGTCGCACCCGAACTATTATTCGCATCAAAAACCATACTCACAATAAATTTGGACTCGATATTTCACGATGGGCATGCAAAACGAGACAATAGTGGCCAAAACAGAGGCCCAATGGGCCCATCCATATGGTGGCCGCCAAAAGGGGCCCCACCCCCGTTTTTGTTTTCTTCACATTTAAGTTATTTACATGTTCAATTTCACACCATAACCTGTAACAACTTTTGACCAGCTGATCCTCTTCATTCTTGTTCAATCCCATAAGGTAAACATCAATTTTGATGGGTTTTAAACTTATTTTTAAGTTGTTTTAATCATAGAATTAGGTTTTGATTAAAGAAAAACATGTTTAACCAAGAAAAAACTCTTAAAATGATCCACAAACTTGTTTTGGTCCTAAAAATGGTTAAAAATCAGAAACATATGGTTTTTTGTCAATAAAAACACGGATTTGAACGTTTATATCGCGTTTATACGGTTTATAAACTCAATTTCAAACCCTAACTGAAATCCTAGTTTACATGGCTTGATGATTGATGATAAATTCTTGTTTTTATGTTATTACCTTTAGATATATTAACTAGAGAACCAAGAACCAGATTTTTCAGGTATCGTTTGGTATAAACGGGTGATTTATCGGTTAATTATAACATATTAAATGAATTTTTATAATTAAATAAACAAGTTTAATAAGTATGGAATTACTTTTATAAAATTCTGCATATTTTAAGTTGTTAGAAAAAAAATCTCATAATTTATATATATTTATATAAATAGTTATAATAATTTAAAGGTTTAATTTATATATGTTTTGATAAAACGACAACGTTATGTTTAACGTACTGACTAGTATATCAAAATCTCAAAAGTGGTCAAATATCATAGATTTGAATGAATTTGATAAAAACGTACTTCTTAAGAAATTTCAGAACAATTCGGATCAAATGTACGCGTTTTATACAATCAAGCTCGTATGAAAACGGAAATGAACACTGTGACCAATCCAGATAGTGAAACCCTAAATATCTTTTATAAATCAAATCATTTTATCAAATGGTACAATTACTAAGTCGTGTGATATTACCTATTTCCGAAACGCGTAAACGACCAACTTGGTAAGGCACAAAAAACGGTTAAACCAAGCCAAGACCGAACATTGCCTCAATTTGCGTGCCAAGGAAGTTGGATCAATAACGCCTCGAGAAACGTGCAGATAGAGTAGAAATGCTGCCCTTATAAACTTAGGAAATCTAACTCCGAATAACCGTGCGAGGTAAGGGGTTCTGCCTAAGTTATTATTATATTATTAGACCATAGTCGAAGTTATAGCTGAACCTTGATTACGAACAAATATAATATAATCTTTCTTAAGCAAAGGTTATAGTCAAAATTGTATTTCTTATGACTAAGAAATATAATACAAGAGATTATAGTTATGAAAATTAATGTTTCTTCTTGAAGAAGAAACTCAGAATAGACGTTTCTTCCTGAAGAAGAAACGTAGCATATGATTGGTAAGTAAAGAAAGGGACTAGAGGTCCAAATGTTTTAAATAAACAAGTGATTTTTTCAAGGTTGAAGTTATAGCAAAATAGACTAAAGGTCTAAAGCTAGATCGTTGATCTAGTTATTTATACAAAAATGTTATTCTCGTACTATAGGTCCGAGGTAACAAAACAAGAAGAAGAGAACAGAATACAGGAATCAGTATCAGAAACTGATTATAAACAGAAAATGTTAATACACCCCAAACCTTTTATAATGAGTCTGAATGTTTGCATAGGATTTACAAATCCTTAAAAACTTTAAGAAACGGACACTCTGATTAAGAGTATACATGTGTCTGGATCCATTCATACATGGTGACTCGGCATTTCCCCGAGGCCATGCATATCATCAACATGCCTCTGAAGGTCTACGGGACTGTTCAGAGAAATGATATTGTGTATATAATTAATTGTACATGATACTTAGGGTAATTTGATCCCAATGTAGTTGGGTGCCTAATGAGTAGTCACAAAGGTATTATTGTTGGTTTCACAAAGGTATTGAAAAGAGATTTTAGAGTCTGCGTTATTCACCAGCTTTGTGCTGACGTATTTTTCCCCATGTTACAGGGAAACAAGAAAGGTTAGAACAGACAAGCAAGAAGGAATAAAAGATTGGAGTTATAGTCATTAGATGCTATCTGATGGCTCAGATATTTTATTTGAAAATTTTTTAAAGAATTTATGTTTTCTAAAAGAAATGTATTGGAAATATCTAACAGGTATTTAAACCCGACTTTTAATAAGTTTTCAAAGCAATAATATTTTATTAAAGACTTCCGCTGAAATAAAACCCGCAACTTTGATTTATTTACAAAACATGTACCAACTAGTGGTCACACGCCTAGGCCCTAAAGTGGGGTGTGACATTTATTATCAAAGTTTTATAGTAAATAGTATGTCTTAATTTAAAAATACTTAAATAAACATTTATGATACTTTATAGTTTATATAAAGAGACTTGTTTAATTCAATCTAAAAATACGTTTAAAGAATTTATATATACTTTTATTATTAATAAGATTTCTTTTATCGTAAATAATATAATAGATAATAAATAATTTATATAAAATAGAATCTTTTTATATATTACTTAACTTATACTATATTTTAATATGTTAATTAGCAATAAATACATATTTTAGATTAAAAACCCTTTTTAAACATTCAAACCCTTATAAATTTTAACTAGTAGTAGTGCCCGCGCATTGCGACGAGTGTCCCAATTGATGGTAGATTTCTTTTTCGTTATAATCCTCATTCGTTATTTCAACCACACTTCCGTGATAACATATAAACCCTAATAACTCTTCTTCTTATTCTTCACCAATCGTTATTGTACCGATGTTTGCTATAACAAGATTTATATTCGATATAATAAAAAATTATATAGCATTAGCCAAAAAGAATTAACTTAAAGATTAAAAAAACAGACACAAGATGCTTTATGTTTATCGAGTCAAACCAGGTTGACCGAAATCAAACCGTAGAAAAGAATAATGTATCATCAACATGCTCATTTTGCCACCTATGTTTACATAGATCAACGATAAACAACAATACCAATGTTTTCCCTTTAATAACAAATTTGAGCGTCAAATTCACATCAACATAAAACAAAACTAATGAATGCTAATTAGATTAAACATATACTAATTTAGAAACCATAAGGACCGTCTATGCAATATGCTTTTATTTTTTACAAAATTGCAGAAAACATCCTTTACGTTTGCCTCATAAAGCTAAATAACACATATTATATTTAACTTATACAAATTCATGACAAACCATAAGGATCGTCAATGTAATATTCTCCTTATTTTCATATTCTTTTTTTTTTGGCAATCCTGGACTAGCCAAAGATTTTTTACATATGCAGTTTCATGTTGATTACCAAAAAAGTACAAATACAATCTTTTATAGTGTAGGAAATTGTAAAATGACTATGGTGTACCATTCAAAACCAATCACAGATTGTCATAGAAAAGGGTCACATATTGTTATAAAATGAAAATGAAATTTTATAGTATGAAAATCATTTACAAGTCTGAATGCACATAAAAGTAATAATAAAATTCAAATTCAATAGTAAGGATGTATGGCAAACTGAAATAAAAGAGAATTTAAAATTACATCGTGGAAGTCATTCACAAGTAGAGGTGCACAAATCGGGTTCACCTTGAAAACCCGAATCGGTTCGGAACCGGTTTTTTCACACCGGGTAGAAAATGAAACCGGTTTCAGTCAAGAACCGGTTCGGTTCCCGACCCGAACCGATGCCCAGAAATGCAAACTTTTAGGAACCGGGTAGGGTTGGAACCGGACCGGTTTTTACGTAATAACCGGTCCGGTTCCACCGGTTTTTTTTGAAATACAAACAATATAGCCGTTAGAAACCGGTTCCAACGGCTATATAGCCGTTTTTGACCGTTGGAACCGGTTTTATTACTATATTTAGTCATTTTTCATTCTATAAATACCAATGTATGAGTGTGTACTTGTTAAATCACTTCCAAAACTATAAAACACACTCTAAAACACAATTAAGCTTAAACCGACAACAAATGGCAACTAATGACGACGTTGTTATGGTGATCGAAACAACAAGATGCCCCGATGTTTGGGTTCATTACGATTTGTGTCTAATGACCGACTCACATGAGATGGCACGTTGCAAATATTGCTCGAAGTTTCTTAAAGCAGCGTCCAACTCGACATTACGAAAACATACGAATAAGTATTGTCGAGAGAAAAGAAGTTTGGATGCTAAAAAAGCGGAAGTGGGAGAATCGCCTGGCTCTACAACCCAAAAATAAGTATTCCCGAATTAAAACGACGGACTTTGTTTTTTAAGTTTTAGTTGTTATGTTTAGTATCGTTTATGTTTTAATAATGTTTGTAATAGTTATTGTTTAAATAAATAAAATGTTCGTTGTTATTAAAAAAGTACAAAAAATTAATCAGAGTAACAAAAGTAATTATAATTAAACAAATCAAAACTAAATATTGTTATTTCGATCACCATAACAACGACGGAGTAGTATTTTAGTTTGTTTTTGAGTTTGGTGGTGAAACAAGTGGTGGAAAACAAGTTATATATAGGTTTCGGGCATCAAAAACCGGTTCCAACGGCTATATTACCGTTGGAACCGGTTACAACGGCTCTATTCTCTCTCAAAAACCGGTTCCAACGGCTATATTACCGTTGGAACCGGTTCCAACGGCTATTTTGTGTCTCAAAAACCGGTTCCAACGGCTATATTACCGTTGGAACCGGTTCCAACGGCTAATTTGACCAATGTTTGACTAATAAAAAAAAACCCGCCGGAACCGGTTTTTTCGGATAGGAACCGAACCGGTTACAATTAAGAACCGGGTAGGAACCGGGTTGGAACCGATGGGGACATACAAATAGGAGAACCGGGTACGATTTTCGGGTACAAAAATACCCAAACCGGGTATTGGGCCAACCGGGTAGGAACTGGAACCGGTTCCGGTTCGGTTCCACCAGTTAGGTTCCGAAACCGGTTTTTTTGTGCACCTCTATTCACAAGTCGTAAAATACATTACAAAAGCTTGTTTGAATTCAAAAGTCAACTAAGGGGGTGTTTGGTAGAGAGAAAAGAGGGTGGAGAATTGGATTTCCATTGTTTGGGAGAATTAGGTAGAGAATTGGGGGGAGAATTGGATTTCTCTGGGAATTGGGTGTATGCAAAAAATTGAGAAATCCAATTCTCTCCATTTTGAAGAGAAATGGAATTCTCTGTGAGCCACCATCGCTTCTCTGCTCTACTCATCTGTCTTCTCGGTGTAGGCAAAAAGTGTGTATGGTATTATTTCCATTGCTCCGACCGGCGATGATGTCCGGCACGGCGGAACCCTACTCCGTCGCGTTGCAACTAGCAACTCCGGCGATGATGTAGGCAAAAACATCCGTTCGTGTCCTACTCCGACTGGCGGAACCCTACTCCGTCGCGTCCTACTCCGACCGGCGTCCGTCCGTTCGCAACTAGCAACCCTAAATCGCGGCGGAGTGGTTGGCGGCAGCTGTGGTTTTAGTGGTTGGTGGCCGTGGTGGATTAGAAGAAGATAGAGGAGGAAGAACGGTCGCCGGAGAGAGAGAGAGGAGAAGGTGGAGTTGGTGGCAGCTGGAAGAGTTAGGTTGAGAGAAGGAGAATGATTTTCACTTCTTTTCTCTATTCTACCAAACAAAGGAAATGATTTTCAATTCTCCACCTATTTCCATTTCTTTCCAATTCCATTTCTCTCCTATTTCCATTTCCATTTCTTCTCATTTTTTTTCTCTGTACCAAACACCCCCTAAGTTGAGAAAATTGCAAAGTGCATAAAAAGGAACAAACCAACAAACTGAAATACATATCATTAAAGCTTCAACCGTAACAAAATGACAACATTATCCAACATGAAATATCAAATATCTTCTCATCCTCGTTGATTCTTATTAATAAGCAAAACATGATATCCTTTGCTAAGTTCAAGCAAATTTGTCAAAATGTATCAAGTTTTTCTTGTTGGCCCATTTGAGAAACACGAGACCCAAATGACTTGTTAAGTAAGCCAAGGGTCAAAATGATATTTTTTTTACCCGTTTGAGAGAAAAACACGACACAAGTCGACTCTTGAAGTGGTAAATGGGTCAAAAATACATGTTTTATTTGACCCGTTAGAGATACAAACATGACCCAAATCAGCTCATTAATTAGTTGATGGGTCAACATTGCCTATATTTGACTTCATCAACAAGAATTCCTCTTTTTTCCTTGACCTGAAACAAAAAAGAATGTATAATCATTGTCTTGAAAGACACATAGACTAAACCAAAATGATCTCGATAACCTTGGACAGACTTGGTCAACGAGATGTTAAATGCACTATGGGTTGCATCGGTTGCGTAAGCAACCGCAATACTAATGTTGGCCCGCTTTAATGTGGTTGCATCGCTCACACAGGTCACACCGTCTCCTGTCATTCGATATGTTCCTTCTCTCTTGTGGCGTGTTCGCAATTTCAAGAGTCCTTAAATAAGTAATCGTCATAAATGTTGTAGTTTTTCAATTTTTTTTATCTAATTAGAGTAACACACTTTCTTTTTCACCAATAATAAAAATATTAATGGTTCTAGTTCATGTTTAACACTTTAGTCATCCACCATCTTTGAAACAAGGACGTTAGAATGGCAAGTCAAACTCAGCATCAAAATAAAAGATGAAAGACACAATTACCATCTAGTTTAGTATGATCTTAGCTGTAACACTTAAGTCATCCACCATCTTTAAAACAAGGACGTTGAATGGCAAGTCAAACTCAGCATCAAAATAAAAGATGAAAGACAAAATTACCATGTAGCTTAGTATGATCAGAGCAGTTGACTAAAGCATTTGTGCACACTCTTCAGTTATTTTCCAAATGTTAAATACTCATGACCTGTTATAGTCTGCATATTCTCTACATCTTTATCACAAACACGATTACTCGAATAATCAATTGGTTTCCCCGAACAGAAATATTTATTGTTGTTGATGATTCTATGCCTACATCTCGAATTGGAACCAGTGTTTTAACAGAGGTGCGATTAAGCGAGATTCGACATGCCTTATTCAGAATTAGAGCTTCGATTACCGCCCTACGCGCCATTTTTCAATGGGATTTTTTTATCAGAATTATGATATTTTGACCAAAGTTTTTCTAACGGTTTCCACCTGGAACAAAATAAGATAAAAAAGGTCAATTTAAGATGCCCACACACTGAAATTTGCATTCTGAAATTAGGGGGAAATCAAATTGATAAGCTGTGCCAAAAAATTCAATGAGGGAAACACAAATCTAACTGAATAAAACATGATAGGCGATGAATTTACCACCAATTGCGCTGCCAATCACTTGACCATCATAATTACAAACAGAAATACTAAGACTGCTGGTTCAGTTGCGAGGGCTACCGGCTTCAGAAAGTTGGTAGCAACCCACAACCATAGTGTCTCAAGCCGACCCGACAAAGGAGTTTAGAGAACAATGTAAGAGTTATAATCGACTAACAGGGATCAATTAGCCCAAAACATGTAGGTTATGTTGTATCTTAAACGTGCCAAACAGATGAATAAATTTCTGGCACAACAAGAGCCGAACACGAAATGTGCGGATTTGAGTTTAGAATAATCAGGCTTTGGTCAGTTTCATGTCGAACCCGTTTAGCTAAATGGGTCATGTTCCGAGGTTCGTGACAACCCGGTGGGTTCATGGGTTGACCCTTTTAACCCATTTATTTTTCATTTTACTTTTAAAATGTGTTACGTCATAAGTTAATTTGGTTTGGTATTTTAAACAAAATTTAAAACTTAACGAAGAAATTACCATAAGATTATATTACAACAATGCAACTGTTTTATATGCATTCGTACATTTTCTACTCACAGAAAACATTTTTTTATAAATATTTGTTTATAAAAAGTTTAACAATTGTAGTCTGTAGACAAAAAGTGTTCAGGCTAAGCTAAACCAATCAGTTGTGATCCATGCCAAAAATTTATGTTTGCTCTGTTACCTAACCCGCCCAAATTTCCACCTCTATATTTAAGGCTAGAAAACAGTGCAATAAAAAATTCTAAAATTGCATCAAGATAATTTGTGGTGACTGATTAAACCTCATAAGCAACTGTGCCACCAGAAGCCGTAAATTGGCGTAGCGTCACGGTGGAAACAGAACCGCTGCCTGACAAGACACAGAGAGCCCTTTTCCTTTGTTGTGCGAATGATAATATCTTTTCTGCAACATCCTGTAACACACAAGCTCACAATAAACTTATTACTAAGTTTCAAATTCAAGATTCAAATAAAGTTTCAATCTTTTCCTAGTAATCATAACAAAAGTTGTAAAAATATTGTTCAATTTATTTTCACATACCTCACCAACTGATATATGTATGGTATGAGGTGTGAAAGCCGATCCTGCTGAATTATGCATCCATTCACCTAAACGTCATTTAAACACGAAAACAAT
Source organism: Bidens hawaiensis (assembly GCF_021521415.1). Classification (NCBI taxonomy): domain Eukaryota; kingdom Viridiplantae; phylum Streptophyta; class Magnoliopsida; order Asterales; family Asteraceae; genus Bidens; species Bidens hawaiensis. Next base: position 27,980 of record NW_027495580.1, on the reverse strand, counting down.
GAGGAATTACACAAGGAATAAGACATTATTAAGAAAGTAAAAATTATAAATGATAAAATGCATATCCTCAATCAACACTACACGAGATCCCAAAATTATACCAAATGTAAACTGATCTCCGTTTATATCCATATACTAAAAAAGAAAAAAAGAAGAATTTTTCCGCTAAAATATTTTCAACTCCAAGCATATCCTTTGAAAAAAACCCCTACAACAAAATTTATTGCTAACTCAATTTATCTTCATATGATATTGTTAAATTAATTAGATTGTTCTGTGATAAAAACTTATACACTAACTTAGTTTGTCTTTATACAATACTAATGGCTATTCATAACAATTGATTTAGAACAAGATACAAAAAACTACCAACAAACCAACACATGCATACTCACAATTCATTAAAGTAAAAACAATATAAACAAATCCAACTTATAAAATAAGCATACCAACATTTGCTAGCTGTCGCTTCCTTCCACTACCGCAAGGCCTCCCCCTTTTCTTCATTGGTGTCTGTGTGGTTGAATCAGGTGATGAAGGAATCCCTTGAACTGAAACCCTAAAGAAAGAAAAGTAGTGATTCAAATTGAATGACTAGTGGTGGGAGCATCGATGTAGGATTATATGATTTGATTATGTATGCGTTATAAAGATATTGCCAACAACTATTAAATGAACAATGAATGAATTGATGAACACCGCAGTGAATGGAGAAGGAAAGTCGCCGGAGATGAATTTGAGGTTCTTGATTATGAGTGGAAGGGTTGTATTGTAGTCGCGGACGGGATGGTTAGGATTAATTTGGGGCAATAAATACAATGGCGTTTCAAGAGAGAGACAGTGTAGGAATACGGGCTATTTCTATTATAATTTAATATATATAATCTAATATATATATATAGAGAGAGAGAGAGAAAATGATTCAAATAAAAACAATTGTTTTGTTAGATGTGCGAAAAGACTTTAAAATAAAATACACCACCTGTATAGGACACTATAACATGTAAATAGAAAACTATATAACTTTTAGAAACTACCATTCTCAACCACTAGATTCTAGATCCAATGGTGTACGTATATTCGCATGCTTCTCACAAAGATATTGTTTTATACATTAACCTTACCCTAGTTTAAATGTTGGTTTTAGTAAATTATAAATTTATTATAAGATTTATAATATTTATGATTTTATAAGATAAATAAATCAAATAAATGAAAAATCTCCAAAGAGAATGGGCTGGGGGGGGGGGGTTCTAACCCGCGCCCCTGGCGGTCCAGTAGTTTTAATCAAGGGTTCACCTGCTACTGGGGCATGTGGCAAACTCAGGAAGTAACAAGAAACATAGATTTAATATGGTTAAACGCGAATCCATATTAAGAACAAACCCTAGTAAATCAAATCGATTAAATCTGTTATGTGTTGGATGAATTAACCATAGGGTTAATGTAGTATGAAGGATGACGATCATAACTATAAAATCAATTACCTATTATGCGGCTGATTTGAGGGTTAATCTGATCAAAAATTGGTCGGAAATAACGCGATTATGAACGGGTATCCACAAGCTTCGGCAATGCAATTAGTTTTAGGGTTTTTGACAACGACGATGGTGTGATTATGCAGGCCGGATGAATTTGACTAATACGATTACAAATTAGTATATCACAATACCCCTAACGACGGTTTATAAAAATAGGCAATACATATCGAATATGATTGTTAATTCCAAATTAAAAGAGTCGGTTAGGCCAAATATGGCATGGTAAAATATTTCCCCAAATCAATTTCAAATTAGATGTGAGGATTGTGGTTCAAGCAAATCAAACGGGTCACGGTTACGGGTTTGGTTCATGGATATGGGTTAAACGAGTTATAGGGTTTGGTTAATGGAATTTTTTCTAATTAATAATATAATAATATAACATTATTTTACAAAATGGTCCTCCAAGTTTAGGGATGGAATCAATTTGGGTTTAAAGTTTACTTTAGGGTTGAATTTGAATAATCTAGAAAGTTAATTTATGTATAATAATTAAATATCATAATCAATTAAAAATAAAAATATTAATTACTCAATAACGCGATATTTTTATTGATAAAACCTTCCCGAACATAATTCACGAACATAATTCAGGTCGGGTCGATGGATAAAAATATTATTTGGAAAATACGAGTTGTTACATTTGTTACATTCCTGTGTTACGCTTCCGCATTTACCTATTCGGGTTGTGACAGAAGTTGGTATCAGAGTCATTGGTTATAAAGAACTAGGATGCCCCTTAGGATACACTAATATATAACCGTAGGCTCGATTATCTGTGAGAACAAATAATATTTAATTATATATACTGATGACTTTTGGGATGAATTCGAATGGACAAGTGTGTTCTTATGGTCCGGAACATAATAACGGACTTGCACGTATGAGGGAATTCGGGAAGAAATCAGTGAACATTCAAATAGGTAAAAACTGCAACATTCGTGTATAAAATATAACTTTAATTATATATACATGTATATGAATATTTATCTGTGTTATGTGTATGAATATGTGTACGTATCGAACTGTAATTAATAATATACCCTATTATAATTAATATTATCAAGAAATGTTATTCTTATACTAACCTTTGTGTATAGGGATGTCGAGAGCTGATCAAATACCAACACTATCCAATGAGGAGGAAGAACCAGAAGAAGATCCTGAGGATAATCCAGAAGAAGAAGAAAATGTGGAAATAAATGAAATCGAGGGAGATGACGTGGTTTCGTATGAGGCACCCGTTGATGAGCCTGACTTATCAGGCTATATGTGTGATAGTTATCCCCCTAGGGCATCACCAAGACATGAGACATGAGCAACTAGTGTTTACCACTCACCTACTAGAGCTCCTAGATCTTCCACACCACCATCACTCCATACCCCGGTGACTACTCCCACTCATAGAGCTAGGCAGACTGCCCGTACGAGTGTACCACCACCTGATCGTGCCCTTTCCCCACCTAGATCGACCTATCATAGAGGAGGAACCTCACATGTTCAGGTTACCAAGATACCTCTCCCTACATGGGGTATACCTGCAGCCAGACAGAAACTTCCTCGTTTAGCTGACCTAGCCTGGTTAGTAATGCAATCGATATCGCCGATATATCAGTGATATATCGGTTATCAGTCCATTGGCGATATATAAATCAAAATATCGGTTCAGAATATCGGTACCGATAATATCAACGATATTGGCCGACATTTGATCGATATTGGACTAATATTTGACCGATATATCACCGATATTCCCGATATCAGTGTTTTAGGTCTTAATTATCAAATTTTAGTGTTCAATGTTAGTTTTTTAAGTCTTAATTATCAACTTTTAGTGTTCAATGTTAGTGTTTTAAGTCTTAATCTATTCTTACTTGCTACGATTGTTAGTGTTTTGCAATTTGCAAATGGTTGTTTTGTTAATGGTGGGAGACTATACTGAATTAATAGTATTAAATTGCTATATATATATATGACTTTTACATGATATTAAAATTACCGATATCCCACCGATATTTCACTTCGATAACAGATATCTCAGATATCGGCCCTTGACCGATATCCGATATTTTTCCGCATTAACTGCTTAGTTGGTTAGGAGTATTGACTGATCAGGTAGTAGAACACTCAATAGCTATAGCCACCAATGTACAGAGAAGGTGTGAGCTATATGATTGTATGATGATATACAGTAGGTAGTGATGAACATACAGCGATCCAATGCTTATTCTCGATGGTGTTTGGACAGGGTGACAACTCATTTTTGGGGTTGTAAGGCAGTCAGCCTTAGTGGCTATCTGTGTGTGGTTGTTGTATTATATACATATGGATAAATAGAAACAAGTGGTATAGTTCTGTTGCACATAGTCTTTTGAGATCCCATGCAGCACTCGTACTAGCATGTTGCGCTGACTTGGAGGATGTTTTTGACTATTATTAAAAGCACTGACACTTAGTAGTATAGGTGTCTCTATGTCACCTAGTGCAAACTTTGGTACGCATACTTAAGCACTGGCCTATACCAGGTTAAGCCTATGTGTTGATTTTGGATGCATATGTACAGTAACATTTATGTGTAATACAAATGTGTTCTTTGGCATTTATGTACAGTAACATTTCTGTGTTTATGATTATGATTATCCTGGTAATTTGCTTGATATGATGGGGATGGTACTAATTACTATATATTTGATTATTGTTATAGAATGGCCCCAAAGAAAACTAATACTATATCTGAGGTAGAAGTGGCTGAAATGATTGTCCGACAATTACAAGCAGTGATTACGACTATAGTAGCGCAAGTTACTGCTGGTTTACGTGCAAATACAACTCTTAACAAACCTTCGAGCACCAATACGACCACTAATACTACACCTCCACCGAATACTAATGTAGATACGAACACTACTACCTCGTTAAATGCTAATATAACTGCAAATGTTACTACCCTAGTGAATTCTAATGTTGCTATCAATAATAATAATACTCGACCGACTATTAATGTCACTGGAAACCATAAACCAAACCAAATACCTATAATGTCACGAATACGCCTTCCTCACCGAATGTCAATACTTCAGGTAACGCGAATCCCCCGCGGCGGGAGTGTTCGTTTAAGCAATTTACGTCTTGTAAACCGATAGACTTCAATGGTACCGAGGGACCCAACGGATTGGTAAAATGCATCGAAAAGACTAAGTCCATAATTCATATCAATACCTGTCCACTAGACTATACAGTCAAGTATGCTACTTGAACGTTTGTCGATCATGCTTTAATGTGGTGGAATACAATTATACAAACAAGGGGATAAGAAACAATAAACCGTATGACATGGGCTGAACTCAAAAACCTTCTATTAGAACATTTTTGCCCAAGAAATGAAATCCAAAAGTTGGAACACGAACTTTGGAATTTATACATGAGAGGCGCTGACCATGTTGGGTACACCAATCGTTTTATTGAACTTTCTCGTCTAGTGCCATGGATGGTAACACCTGAAACCAAGCGCATTGAATGCTACATTTGGGTTCTAACACCAGCAGTGAGAAGTATAGTCAATTTGATAGCCCACCCAACCTTAGAAAGTGCTGTAAAACAAGCCAGCGTTGTTACATTCGATCTTACGAGAAGCGTTGTATTAAGAGTACCAGGGGAATCGTTTGGTTTGAAACGAACCGATTATGCATCTAGAGCACAAGTGAAACCACAAAATAAATGAATCCATCTTGCAACTCAGATTTATGCCATGACCAATTCCGACATAAAACAAGATACGTACAAAAGATCGTTGCCGAAATGCGGAAAATGTAATTTACATCATGCAGGTGAATCTCGGACGGCCATATGTCAAAGATGTAGAAAGAATGGGCATTATGCCCCCAAATTGTAGAACTATAATGGATATCGTAAACCAGAAATCTCAAACAACCCAATCTCATCGTCCACAACCGCCTCAACGCCAACCAACCTGACAACAACTCAACCAGCAAACCCCAAATTGAACCTTGGTGCAGTGAGAAGACAAAACCAAGGGCAAGCATCAACTTCCAATCCAGCTAGGGGACGCACTTTCATAATCGGTTCGCGCAAAGCGCGACAAGATCCCATTGTATTTGATACATTCTTAGTTTCTGATCAGTATGCTCAGTCTTTTTTGATATGGGCGCTGATAGATTTTTTGTATATGTTAACTTTTAACATTGGTGAATATGTCGGTTAGTGAACTAATAAATCCTTACACTATAGAACTCGCTAACATAATTCTATAATTGATACCCAAATAGTTCGAAACTGCCATTTTATCCTAAACGAGCAATCCTTCCTTATTGATTTATTCCAAATAGAATTAGGAAGTTTTGATGTGATAGTCGGTATGGACTAGCTATCTAACTATAAGGCAGAACTTGTTTGTAAGGACAAAAACTGTTAGAATTCCTATTTCAGACAATGAAACGATTACTGTACAAGGAGAGAAATCTGGTAATGTACTGCCTCTTGTATCCCTCCTTAAGGTACTAAAGTATTTACGCCAAGGTTGTATGGCGTATTCGGCAAGTGTAACAATTAAGAAACCCGATGAAAAGCATTTGGATGAAATCCCAGTGGTACGATAATATCCTGATATGTTTCCCAATGAATTACCAGGTTTACCACTGACCCGACAAGTTGAATTACGTATTGACCTAACACTAGGAGAAGCTCCCATCGCTAAGGCACCTTACCGACTTGCACCTTCTGAAATGCAAGAACTATCAAATCAATTACAAGTATTATTGGATAGGGGTTTTGTATGACCTAGTTATTCACCTTGGGGAGCACCAGTTTTGTTTGTGAAAAAGAAGGAAAGAATTTTTCGAATGTGTATTGATTACCGGGTGTTGAACAAAGTAACAATTAAGAATAGGTATCCCCTTCCTCAAATTGACGATTTGTTTGACCAACTTTAGGGAGCATAATACTTTTCAAAAATTGATCTTAGATCCGGTTATCACATAGTGAAAATTCGGGAATAAGATGTTCCGAAAACAACCTTTTGAACTCGGTATGGTCATTATGATTTTTTAGTTATGCCTTTTGGGTTAATCAATGCACCAGTAGTATTTATGGATCCCGTGAACCGAGTCTGTAATCTACACCTTGACAAGTTCATAATAGTATTCATTGATGATATTTCAATATATCCGAAAAGTAACGAGGAACATGAGCAGCACCTATCGGTAATTTTGGAATTATTCAGACAGGAGAAATTGTATGCAAAGTTGTCCAAGTGTAAATTTTGGCTGCAAGAAGTGAAATTTTAGGACACAATGTAAACCTACAAGGAATTCAGGTAGATCCAAGTAAAAAAGAAGCTATTAAGAATTGACAAGCGCCTAAGACACCAAAAGAAATTCGCCAATTTCTTGGACTAGCTGGATATTACCGGCGGTTCATTGAAAACTTTTCCAGCATTGCCCAACCTACAACCCTTTCAACTGAAAAAGACCGAATGTATGACTGGGGAGAAGAACAAGAAATGTCCTTTCAACTGTTGAAACAAAAGTTGTGTAAAGCTCCAATATTAAGTCTTCCAGATGGAACTGATGACTTGGTAGTCTATTATGACGCATCTAGTAAAGGTTTAGGATGCAACTGATGCAAAGAAACAAAGTAATAGCATGTGCTTCCTGACAATTAAAAGTGCACCAAAAAATTATACCACTCATGATTTGGAATTGGGAACAGTTATCTTTGCAAAATTTACACGGACCACAAAAGCCTACAACATATATTTGATGGGTGGAACTGTTAAATGACTATGATTGTGAAATTAAATACCATCTAGGCAAGGCCAATATGCCTTGAGCGGAAAGGAAAGAATTAAACCTATGAGGGTATGAGCACTTGAAATGATTGTCCAAAGTAGCCTTACCGAACAGATTCGTATCGCCCAAAATGAAGCCTTAAAAGTTCTCTTGGAAAAAGAAAACTTGTACCAGAACAAGACGAATTTTGAAAAGAAAATTGATGAAATACTTTACTTCAAGAACCGAGTTTGGATTTTGACTCTTCATAACCTTCGTGAATTGATTCTTGATGAAGCTCACAAATCTAAGTATTTTTATTCATCCAGGTACTGAGATGATTGACGTGAAAGAATTTTACCGATGTCCTGGAATGAAAAAGGATATAGCCATCTATGTAAGTAAATGTGCGACTTGTGCTCGTGTTAAAGCTGAATATCAAAAACCTTCGGGAATGTTACAACAACCTGAAATACCATAATGGAAATGGGAACAAATTACAATGGACTTCGTTACAAACCTGCCCAAAACCTTCTAAGGACATAATTCAGTTTGGGTAATTGTAGACCGATTAACAAAATTTGCACACTTCATTCCAATTCGTGACAATTACACTACTGAGAAACTAGCTCGAACCTACATTGATGAAATCATATCTCGACATGGTGTACCACTTTCAATCATTTCTGATCGAGATAGCCACTTTACTTCTCATTATTGGAAAGCTGTGTAAGAAGCTTTGGGAACCCGAATAGACCTGAGCACACCCTACCACCCTCAAACAGACGACCAATCCGAAATAACTATTCAAACTTTAGAAGATTTTTTTCGCGCTTGTGTATTAGATTTGTAAGGGAATTGGGATCAACACCTTCCCTTCATTGAATTATGTTTCAATAATAGCTATTAAGGTAGGATACAAGCGACATCGTATGAAGCATTATATGGGCAGAAATGTAGGTCACCGCTTTGTTGGACGGAAGTGGAAAGCCGATACTCAAGTTACAAGATATGATTTGATTCAGAAAACAACCGATAAAATTTATAAGATTAAACGAAAACTGAAAGCCGTTCGAGACGGACAAAAGAGTTATATCGATGTTCGTAGAAAACCGTTATCTTTTGAAATAGGCGACAAGGTGTTTCTTAAAGTACCCTATGGAAATGTGTTATAAGGTTTGGTAAAACCGGTAAGTTAGCTCCAAGATACATTGGACCTTTCGAGGTTATTGCTAAAATTCGTCCCGTAGCCTACCGATTGAAACTACCTTTGGAAATGAGTTATATTCACGATGTTGTCCATGTATCGAACTTGAAAAAGTGTTTTACTGATGAAACGACAATAGTACCACTGGAATATGTGCGAGTAAACGATATGTTAAACTTTATAGAGGAACCAGTAGAAATAGTAGACGGGAAAACCAAACAGTTCCGATACGACAAAATTTCGTTGGTAAAAGTTCGATGCAACTCACAACGAGGACCCAAATATACTTTGGAACGAAAAGGATGGATTTCGAAAGAAATATCCACACCATTTCCCTAAAAAGAAAGTTGTCGATACATCGAATTTCGAGGATAAAATTTCTTAACTGGGGGGGGGGGGGGGATGTGACTTTCATGACAAAATGAGGTACACCTTATTTGCTACGTAATGAGTAAACATTTAACTGATTATTTCGTATCGAGTAAACGATTAACGAGCGATACTGATTATGACCCGGATATATCGGGTGACCATATACAAGTGATATATGTATTATAACAACTAACATATTGATATTATAGCCCTAGTTAGTGCAAAACCACTTAAACGAAAAGCTTTTCGTTTAATGACACGTTGTGAACTTAAACCCGATTGTAAGAAGCAAAACAAGAATTGTATCATCAGGAAACCAAAGAATACTTATAGAACACTTATATAAGATGTTGTAAGCAATCCTTGAACATATTTTAGATTTCTACAATGAGTCAATATGTTTTTCTTAATTTAAAAAAATCAGTTGAAAAGCACTCGTTTTTTACGCTGTTTGTCGCACCCGAACTATTTTTCGCATCAAAAACCAAATCTGAACTAAATTAGACTCGTGATTTCACGTTGGGCACTCCCAATGGGCCCATCCATATGGTGGCCGCAAAAAGGGATCCCAACCCCTTTTCGTGTTTTCTTCACTTTCAAGATATTTACGTTTTCAATTTCACTCCGGACAGATGATCCTCTTCATTCTTGTCAAACCCCTAAGGTAAACATCAATTTTTGATGGATTTTAACTTATTTTTAACTTGTTTTAATCATAGAATTAGGTTTTGATTAAAGGAAAATATGTTTAACCACATAAAAACTCTTAAAATGATCCAAAAATATGTTTTGATCCTAAACGTGGTTACAAATCAGAATCATGGTTTTTTGGGCAAAAACACAGATTAGAACGTTTATATCGTGTTTTTACGGTTTGAAAACTTGATTTCAAACCCTAACTAAAACCCTAGTTTACATGGCTTGATGATTGATGTTTAATGCTTGGTTTTGTGTTATGACCTGTAGATATAATAACTAGAGAACCAAGAGCCTAGAAAGGCGCTAAAAAGGCCTAAACACTTGGAAAACCGCAAAGGTAATAACCGATAACTCGTTTAAGTGCGTTTAGGATTAGATTGTTACGTGCTTGTTGTTAACCAATAAAAATTTTTAGGGACATCATTGATCATATTAATGAGTCCCTGTCCAAATTTGGCAATGTTTCGATAAATGGAAAATATTTGGCGATTTTATTACTGTTTATTGGTGATTTATAATGAAAAACAGCTAAATTGCTTGAAATATTATGAATATTTTTTGGGAACTCAGAAATCCGATTGTAAGATCACACAGAATAGTTTGAATCAATTGGAGAATTCTTGATATGGTTTGTGCATTTTCCTTTAATTGAGTTTTAACAGCCGAATTATGTACAAAAAGGTATTTTCGCTAAAGAGTTAAGTTCTGAAAATTTTACAGGGGTTATTTGATGGTATTTTGACCACTCAAAAAAATAATCGGATTTTTCAGGTTTAACGAACTGACTGGTATATCAAAACGTCAAAAGTGGTCAAATATCATAGTATTGAACGATTTGATAAAAATGAACTTTTTAAGAAATTCTCAAACAATTTGGACGAACTGTACGCGTTCTGTACAATCAAACTCGTATGAAAACGGAAACGAACCCTGTAAACAATCCAGATACTGAAACCCTAAATTTTTTTATAAATCGAATCATTTTATCAAACGGTACATTTACTTAATTTGTGTGATCTTACCTATTTCCAAGACGCGTACACGACCAACTTGGCCAGATACCTAAAACGGTGAAACTGAGCCAATATGGATTTTAAACATTTGATATCGTACAAAATCACAATCTAAGAATACTGACATGTTCTGGGCGTAAGGCCCATACACAGACTAGTTATACAGCCTGATTCAGTTTACTAACTGTCCTAGTATTAACAATGCAATACCGATTATAGGGATTGAGCTATAATCGAGGCATACCACTTACATCAGTGTGTTACTGATATCGTATTGCCATAAGGTGAGTTTCATGACCCACTTTTGGAAGTTCCCCAAACACGAATGATTAACTACGAGCCCTTGGCACGTGAATAGTACTATTGGTTTGACAAACCCACTTGACAGTGCCGGTGGAGTGTACCAGAACTATTACTCAATTGCACGTGACCATACAACTATACTTACTATATGCCATGTGGTGTTAGACATAGTACTACTTGGGGCAAAAAGGGCTAATGGGGCCACGAGGGGTGCGTGGGCCACTAGGGGCCACGTGATAACCAAACGTCCAGGGTTCACTCGTGGCTTAGTATAATTACATCGTATACATACAAAACATCAATACTATGATTACGTATACCGGTTTCGTTTAAACTTGTGAAACTCACCAACTATTCGTAGTTGACCCGTTTTAACATTCTTTTCAGGTATTCCAAAGTTGGAATGATGTGCTAAATGTTATGTGCTCAAGTGATAAACCGTACTGATGTGGATAGAAGCAAATGTACCGTTAAAGAATAAAGCAGCCTAGAGAACTGGTTATTTTGTGAACGCTTAGTTTGTAATTGAAGTTAAAACCATGTATCATTATGTAAATTAGTTTCTTAATTTTCTTTATAAAAAATGTGGTTGATAGCAGAGTTATCTGTTACATTCCCGTGTCACACTTCTGCATTTTTCTAGTCGGGGTGCGACAAGCAAATACATATTAAACAAAGACTGAGACGAAAAAAACTTGTACTAACATTTTCGAAAAGGGGGTTTACACAACGAACTCCCGTCTCACACCAATATTCCTACTGATTCACGATTACGTTCCGGACTGTACTCGTCAATTTATCTTACATTGGGGTGCTATTTCCTTTCCATTATGCCTTTATAAACAAAAGTTGTTAATGTTAATGAGGCAATTCCAAAAGCAGAGGAAGGGGAAACTAGTTCTCGATGAATCCAATGCCTAATTAATATCGGTAATTACTACCATTCAATGGTGTCACCTAGGGCACTACATGTGTTGACTCATCACATGCCTCCTCACCTTTCACTAGTGATAGACCGGGCCTCTTCCGAACTAGTGGTGGCGCCAAAAGATATAACAGGACGCGAAGCTATATGCGAGGTAGCATGTTAAATTATTTTTTATCAGCTAGGGATGGTGACATGGGATATTTGGGTATACAAGTGACATAATGTATATGAATGTAATGTGCATATGTACCTCAATGCATGAAAAATAACCTGATGGGTTGATACGTTTGAAAAACTGTTGTTGAGCTTTGGAAAGGTCATAGACTAGTTTTCAAAAACAAACCTAGTTCACTATAACGAATGGCTCTGATACCAATCTGTCACACTCTCAAATTGACTAACAGAATTTTATCGTGAGGCGTGTGGAATACTAGAATCTAGCTCATTTTTTATACCAAACATCCAATTAAAAATATTCAAAACATTATTTAAGTCTCTCATTCAAACTTGAGAAAACAAAAACCAAGAAAAATATTTTAAAGTTTTGTGGAAGCGTAAAAGTAAATGCTTTAAGATAGTAAACCATGTTCTCAAACATGCACAACCCGTCAAATGTATACAATGTGAAATAAAAGTTTCATGCAGCAAGTGTGACTCTAGACATATGCAATGCAACCCGTTCCTTAGCTCATCTAGCAAGTTAGGCAAGTATAAATACTCAAGGGTTAACACAAGGTTGGTGAGTTCTTAAGTTGTAGTATAGTATAGTATAGTATAGTATAGTATAGTATAGTATAGTATAGTATAGTATAGTATAGTATAGTATAGTATAGGCCTTCTTACCAGGTCTATCACAAAACACTAGCGCATGTATGTTAGGACTTTTACACCCGTCCGACCTCTAGTCGAGTTTTAGCAGGTTGTGATTTTCAAACCTAGTAGTACTACTTAAATTTCCCCGCGATCCCATCCTAACGGTTCAAGGTATGTAAAGACTTTAACTGATATGAGAGCATCTAGTGTACACTTGTGATACATAAGAAACTACATAAATCCAAAACAAGTCAATTCGTTTTCCTCTAGAAAACCAGTAAGTATGTCCGTGTTTTCTCCCCCGAAAACAAGTATTGGCAAATGTTTTGTGTTTTCAAAAACCAGTAAGGAAAATGTTTTGTGTTTTTAATCCAGAAAACAAGCAAGGAAAATGTTTTGTGTTTTCAATCCAGAAAACAAGTATACGGAAATTGTTTTGATTTCTATCCAAAAAACAATATCAAAAAGCATGAAATCACTTGGTAATTCGTGTAATAGACTTTTCTCAAACCAAATGAACGCACTTGACTCGTTAACTGTTACCTTGTACAAGTGTTTATGTTATGAGAGTTTGTTCAATAACACATGCCTCTAAAACCCACGTATGGACTCGCACACAAACTTGACCCGACGGCTCATTGGTGATAATAAGTAATGTCAAATGTACCGAAAATTTCTAACATGTATCCACACATCATATCATGGAAAAGCAACCAAATATTCATCATACAACGTAACTTATTATTATTCAGTTCACGAGACAGAGTCTGGCATGTACAAAATGATTTATTCACTAAGCAAAACTTAAATATAAATTCTACAAAATTTAACACAGCAGCATATATGAATTAGATTTCTCAAAAAAGTTTTATTATATATTTCTCATCAATACAAAACTTACAATAATTCAGTCATTGCAGATAGGTACCAACAGTTCAGCAGATTCGACAACAAAAGGTACTTTAATGGTTCTCTCAACCCATTTATCTAAATTGAGCAAGGCCAATTGGTTGTCTTTTAAACTCATAATAATAAGTTCTAGAAATGGAACCAACACATTTGTTTTTGTCATTAGGGAGTTATGGTGTCAAAATGACAGACCATAATATAACTCCCGAATCAGCTTTTATGCTTTTGTAAAATCATAAAAAGTATTCAAAACTCATCCAAAAGTTACAAAATTTACGTTTCTGGATAATAGACTCATAGTATTATATCCTAAACTCAATAATAGACCAATAACCGTTGTTTATCCATCGAGTTACAGACAATCAATAAACAAGAACGAATTTTCTAATAAACTTTTGTCATCAAAACTCAAACCCTATCATCTGTATGACATCTCTAGGGTTTTAGTTCATCAATTATCATCATAATCATCAAAACTAAAGAGAATAAACATCTAGGGTTATATAATAGCTCATCAGTTCTTCATGTAAGTAATAGAAAACATGATAAACATTAAACCTATGAACTTGTTATAGCGTGCAGAGTTGCAACATCAGCAGAGCATGATGTAGTCAACACGAGTATCATCTTGGTTGATTCCCCTTTAGGATGTATAGTTAAATATAGGGTTAAAGTTCTTGAGAGGAACCCGAATTTAGGAGAGAGGAGACACACATAATTGTTATGTGTGTGTGCTTTAGTTATGATGTTAACTTATTCTCTCTATATATACACCAAAGGGTAAATCCTTTATCAGCTAGTAAACGTAATATGGTCCATCTAAAATTACTAAGCTAATATATAGTAAGGTATATTATTAAGTTTGATCTATTATAACATAAATGATAACGATGGCCATATTAATAAATATAACACACACACACAAACATATATATATATATATATATATAGGGTTGGGTTATAATAAATAGAAATAGTTTCTTAGGAAGAGTAAGAATAAATATAAGCCCTTAGATCTATGAGATTGGTAGTTTTTAAACTACCAAATAGTTTCCTAAGATCTAGGATTTATGCTACATAGTTTACTAACTCATAATTTTATGTCATTCCTACTCTTCCTACAAAACTATGTCTTTTTATTTTAACCATTTTATATATATATATATATAAGGGTTCAAATAAAAAACAATTGTTTTGTCAGAAGTGTAAGAAGACTTTATAATAAACTACACCACTTAAATAGGACACTATACCATGTAAATAGGAAACTATACAAGTTTTAGAAACTACTAATTTCAACCACTATATCCTAGATCTAAGGGTCTAGATCTATTCTTATGCTTCTCACAAAACTATTGTTTTTTACGTTAACCCTACCCTATATATATATATATAATCATTTATTATGAGTATTAGATAAACCTGATATGGAGTTAACACTCAATTTAGGTTAAATTCAAACCGGAGTAGAGAAATACAGTTATTTAACTGAACATCAGCTTAAGACCCTCATTAATCATACTGTAGTCCTTATTTAAAACCTAAGTAGTTATGATAAAAAATTTCTAGTAAGCCATTCAGAACGTTGGATTTTTATAGTAATTTGTCAATCTGTCATTATGCATGCAGAACATATTAAAAGACATACAAAATCAAAATTGGTGTGGAAAATTAATAGTTAATCATTCACAGTACGATATGCAATGGTACATGGTCATCAATAAACCCCTCCGGCGTATAAGTGCTTTTATAATACTTATGGGTAATAGACCTTTAGTTATAGGATTCTTAAGCATATCATGAATGTATCTGATATGAAAATTTAGTTTCATCAGTTCGTTCATAAACGAATAATTAATTTCGTATCGAATTTTAATGTAGCACATCTCGAACTACTAAAGTTTGAGAAAACATGGTAGCTAAATTTATCACCATAAGTATTCAATATATAATCTATATGGAGTTAATAAACTTATAAGTCTAATGATAAATTTTCAACAACATTTAATGACAATGGCGATGTGATTAATCAACATATTATGTCATTAGTACTTAGGTTGTTGTTATCAGTTCATTATGACTCCTCCATGAGATATATTTATTTTCTGACATAAATATACACCGGACATTACATTTATTATTTTTAATATAACAAAGTTTAGAGTAATCAACCGGTTTGAATGTTCACCCTTTTTCTTTTAAATTATAGTCTCTCGTTTCCTTTAAAGATATTTTAATACTCTTTTAGAAGCTTCACATTAACCATGACATATCAAGTGTGTCGCAATTTAAGTAATATCTGAATGAGTATAAACTTGAAACTACATAAGCCTTGTATGTAATGAAGCCATAAGGAAATAATCTCAGTAATCTTAGTATCCTCTAAAGGACAGCAATATAGTTTGTTACATGCGTAAGGACCCATTTAGGGTAAGCTTATGAAACAAAACTAACGTCCCTTTGGGCCTATCTCAGAATGTTATGATATCTATCTTGTAAGTGATAACTCTGAGATCTATCATATCAAAGTATGTACGAACAATGCTTAACATATACTTGTCGAAAGAATATCATCTATATAATGACAAGTTTGTTTTAGTTTCTCCCACTTATCTTGAGGTAGGTATATTAATCCACTTGGTTCTTGATAATTGTATTAAGATTTCATCACATTTTGAAATTTGCATTATCCCATACACGGGGATTTATATTAACTTACGTACTAAGTGTTCTTTAACCTTCAGACTAGAAGTTTTAGGTTATTTTATGAACATGTAAATATGAATGTCATTTGTTAGGGAAAGTTGTTTTAATGTTTATCTAATGTAGCCCTTAGGTATTATAGGCTACTAGAGCTGTACTGATCCTTAAAGAAATCTTTTGTAATATGTGTGAGAAGATTCTTTGATAATCTATTCCCTGTTGAATATAACCTTTAACAATAAATTGTGCTTCTTTGTGTCTTAACGTTTGTTTTAAGATTTAATTTAGTTATGAACCCCCTTAGTTTTTTGAACAAAATCTCAAACGTTATTCTAACTTATGGAGTTTAGATTAATTTGCTAATGATAGCTTTATTCCATTCAGAATATTGATTCATATTAATGGTTAATTAGAAGAGGTAGGATCAGTAAACTTTCCAACATCCATTTCAACTTAGTTAGGGAGGTTACATAATCATGAAAGGTAGTAGGTTTTAAAACCTAGATGACCTCCTGACTTGATTATTGGGTTTATTAGAAGTTTCCGTTTTATGGGTTAGCTCTTGGTTAGGTTGCTATCATTTTCAGGATTCTAAATGTGTAAGAATTGGTGCAGTATGGTGTACAAGAGGTGCAATTGAAGTTAAATCTGGAGTAAAATTTAGTAACTCTCCCCCCTCCTCTTATACTTTTGATAAGTCATTATAAGAACTTTTAATGCTCCCACTGACCTTATAACCCCTTAGGAAATTAGCATGCTTAGGGTCAGTATTTGGAGAACAATTGATTCTAATAGAGAAATAAGTTAATAATATAAGTTGTTGCAGTTTCTCTTGGTGATGATTTGTTTGTAAGAAATCTGAATTTGCCACATTTAAGCAACATTGGAACTTTTGTAAGAGTAGTATTAAAAACTAACGAGATTAGTTTTGATTGAACAATGTTGTGTTGGAGCAATGTCTTGTACAAGATGTGTAATTAAGTTAATATCAAGTTTTCACTCCACACTTCTTGCAAATCTTGCAAGTTATGACTAAGACACTTAGGGCTCCCACTGATCTTCGATATCTTTAGGGAAACTACATATGGAGTTTCAATGATTTACGTGATGTGGGAATTTGTCATACATACGTTAGACTTGATTTTATTTCCTTTATATGTCATAAGAAATTTAGGGACACATTTAGAAGAAACTGTATTAAGTATATATGAATGGATCTCTTTAAGACCATGGACCATAGAAGTCAGATTATACACAAGTAGATAGTCTATATAACTTATAACTTCTGGTGGACCATACTTATTCCCTAAGCCTAATAATGTTTAGGCATCTAACACATGATTTAAAATCACAATTAGATTAGATGAAAAATCATCCTCATCAATCATATCATGATTTCTCATAAAATTTGGTTTTAACAGATGAATTTATAGGTCTCATTGTCTTTTGTTAAATTCTTATTTGCATGATAACAAAAGTTGTGAAAGTGTATAGTATCATCTAGTTTTATCTTATAAATGTTTCTATCCAGATATTGATAACAAATAATATAAGCTTTTTAGGTAAGAGTGACTTTATTTTGGCTATGCAAACCTCTCGACTGTTATAATGTAACTTAAATATTATGGTTATAATCTCCATCATCCGTAAGGTATCATAAAGTGTAATCATAAGACAGTCTATTAACATTTAAATTTTGTCACTAACACTCATGCTAGTTATTTGTTGATATCGGTAAAGAAAAATATAGAATATAGACTCAACCTGTCATGTGTTAATTGGAATATTAGGATTAGTAGACTTAAATATCATTAATGTACAACTGTTGTTTTAGCCAAATATTCTTTTGAATTATGGATAGTCTTGTTGCTTATGCCTAATCTAATAATATATTTTTGCAATGAGACTTCTCCTTAAAGAACTTAAAGCTGGAAGTAATATTTGTATTTTGTTCAAACCTTAGAATTATCCTCTTTTAGGCTTTAGTGGGAGTGAGTTGAACAACATCTTATTTTCCAATAATAGACATTTCTTTTATTGTACATATGTTGCTGTTCAACACACTCATTTCCTTTGCTACATATGAGTGTAATAGTTGATTCTTAAGGCATCATATTGTATTGGTGAAAAAAGTTAGTATGTAATGTACTGAAAATTGAATTTATTTTCATGTGTAAGCCCTTAATTTTATGGGTCATTGTAACATTTTAGATTTTGCGTTTTTGTATTTGTATTCGTACTCGTTTACCTGACTCGGGAATGTAATTCAGATCTTTCGTATTAACAAAAACATTTATTTAATGCTATTTAACTTGGTTTAACTTAATTTACACACTTATAACTTTCAAACTCGTCAAACAAATCTTAAAACCCTTAAAATCGCTTAAAACGGCTGAAAATCACATTTATAAAAGTACAGGACTATTATTGCTAAAAAACAAAGAAACTTAATCCCCAAGGTAAGTTCTATAATGCTATAACATGTCCAAATTCTCTTTTTTTTTAATCAAAAGTCCAAATTCCTATGTTATTATACCCGATTTTGTCATTTATTGTTCGATTTACATCCTAAACGAGCCCGTTAATTAATTATACTATTCATAAACAAATTTAAAGTACTTTCCTTAAAACCCTAGCCTCCAAAACCCTAAATACATATGAAACATCAGCCCTCATCATCCAAATCCATTCTCCTTTGGTGTTCATAGAGTTTTATCCAAGAATCTTCATTAAATACATATGAAACATCAACCCTCATCAAGCTTCATGACCCTATGACTCGTATTTTCTCATTGTTCAATAATCTTCCCGGGTAAGTTGTCTTCATGAAAAACGTTGGTTTTTATCTAACTAACAAAAGCCCTTTATCAATTTTACTGATTGATGGGGTTTTGTCAGTCAATTGCTTTCCGGCTCGTTTTAGGGTAAATAGTCAAAATATTTGACTATCCGATTTCTCTATCTTTAGTTCAGAATTAGCTATCGGGACAGAAAACTTTTATGTTTGTTTTGAAATTTTGAGTGTACTGGTCAGAACCAGACTCCCAACTCGGAGTTCAGTTTCTGAACTGTACCAGCTTGCTTAAAGCGTTAAAATTTTATAACTTGAGTTTTATACCTCCGTTTGATATTGACTACATCAGCTATGTTCTAATTTTAATTATATTGTACTGTAACAAAGTACCAGGTAAGTTCGTGTCAGATCAGTTAGATGGCTTAAGGCTCAGGACTCGTTTAATATCTTTATTTTATTGCTTAACTCTCCTAATTAATAAGGTGAGTAACCACTCCCCTATTTTACTACTTTTAAAACCTTTTGGGGACTTATGCGTATCTATTCATACTTTACATATTACATACCATACACAACTAGCAAAATGTGAATATTGTGTGTTGATTGAATAGATGATTATTTGCTATTTGTTTACTTGCTTATTTGTATAATCATAGCATTCGGAGAGGTCCATCATTGATTCTAGCATAACTCATTGATATCGTCAAAGTAGCCCAGGCCGTGTTCGGGAGGCATGTTCAATCGGCACCCTTATTTTTATTTGTTTTGTCGTGGTAGCCATAGCCCTTGTTCGTGAGGCATGGTCAACTAACACCAATTACTTGCATTTGTTTAATTGTTGGTACTCACAATATGAGTTTTCTCATTTATTCATATATTATTATATTATAAAAAACTGGTGATTTTCTCACTCATCCTCGTGTTGACAAACCTATATATTATGTATGAATATTGAAGGTTATCATCTGATTTGAAGTGAAGGAGAAGATGATTTATAAAAGGAACATTAGGGTACTTAATAAAAGAAAGACAAAGTGAATTGATATATATATATATATATATATAGATGTTATTTGTTTTTAATTAATTTTGTACTTGAACAAAAGATGTGTACTTGATTTGGATATTGTGAATTAATAAATTAAATATTTTCATAATTTGCATGATAGTGTCTAGTGAGCAGTGAGCTATCAGTTCGCGCCCCGACATTCTCGCCTTAGGTTGGGGTGTGACAGATTGGTATCAAAGCCGAAGGCTATAGTATAAGGACATTCGAAATTGCCTAGTAGCATGCTTAGGACTATATACCCCTATACATGCTTATGTTTTGCCTTATATGTTTATTTAAATGGTTTACAACTTATGAATATTTATTTATATTATTATTTAGTCATGTACACGCATACACCAACTCCGAGGCTATGCCTCACTCTCAAAATATTTTCTCTCTTAAATTTTATTAAAATACTTTCATTTTTTCAATCTTTTAATTTTTTGGAAATTCCTTTAGATTTCCTTTGTTTTGTTTTTACTCCTTCACTATAAAGCAAGGAAGTATGCCAAGTTCTGGTAGTAACTGGTAGGGGGAGATAACTTTTCTAAGGCTCGGGACTCATATAATATCTTTATCTTATTGCTTAACTCTCCTAATTAATAAGGTGAGTAATCACTCCCTTATTTTAATTCATTTAAAACCTTTTGGGGACTTATGCGTACCTATTCATACTTTACATATTACATACTATACACAACTAGTAAACTGTGAATATTGTGTGTTGATCGATTAAATGATTATTTGCTATTTGTTTACTTGCTTATTTGTTTAATTCTACCATTCGGAGAGGTCCATCATTGATTTTAGCATAACTCATTGATATCGTCATAGTTGCCATAGCCCGTGTTCGCGACACATGATCAACCGATCCTTATTTGTAGTTGTTTTGTCATAGTAGCCATAGCCCGAGTTCATGAGGCATGGTCAATTTACACCAATTACTTGCATTTGTTTTATTGTTAATACTCACAGTATGGGTTTGCTCATATATTCATACATTATTATAAATAAAAAACTGGTGGTTTTCTCACTCAACCTCGTGTTGACAAACCTATATAGTATGCATATTATAGGTTATCATCTTATTTGAAGTGAATGAGAAGATCATTTAGAAAAGGGACATAGGCTACTTAATAAAATAAAGAAAAGGTGATTTGATATATTTATCGATGTTATTTGTTATTGATTAATTTTGTACTTGAATGAAAGATGTGTACTTGATTTAGAAATTGTAAAAAAAAATAAATTAGATATTGTCATAATTTGCATGATAGTGTCTTGTGAGCTGTGAGCAATCAGTTCGTGCCACGACATTTCCGCCTTAGGTTGGGGTGTGATAGTCATTGTATTGTACATATGATGCATTCAAGGATACCATTAAACCTTTAAGTTAGAATTTAGAATGAATGCATGCATCTTAGGAGTTATTTTATTATCTTAGGAAAAACCGAATCTGAAATAACTTTAGTTATAGCATTTATTTAAATAAGTTCTTGATGATTTTGAGAGATATTATGTTTGACTTATCCAACTTGCCGTGCTGTAGTTCTCTTCTATAGTACTATTATAGGAAGGAGTGGTGGATTGTCATATCATGTCTTGAGGGATAATCATAAGCCAATAAGAGAAAAATTTTTGGAAACTCTTTAGCGAAACATCTTAAGTTTTGAAGATTAGAGTGGATGATTTAGATGGGATACTAATTAATAGAAGAAAATTATCGTGAGTAATGTTATGGGTTGTTAAAGTAAGGCAGATTAAAATTTATGATCATTAGATTAATAAAGGATCATTAATGTGAATCATTAAATTTTATTAAAGATGTGATATGTATATTAACATCAAAATAAACCCTAAACCATAAACCCTAAACCCGAACCCTAAACCATAAACCCGAAATCCGAAACCCTAAACCCGAACCCAAAACCCGAAACCCTAAACCTGAACCCTAAGCCCTAAACCCGAACCCAAAACTCCCTAATCCCGAAACTCTAAACTCGAAATTATAAAAAAAAAGCACAACATGTAAAAAAAATATAAAATCCTTATTTTTGTGTTAATTTGGTAATTATATAATTTCAAGGGGTAATATGAAAGTTGGTTTTTCTGGGGGGGGGGGGGGGGGGTATGACAAGCAACCAGGGGGATACGTTTAGCCTGACCCTATTTTTAATTATGCACGGGCTAGTTTTGATAGATAAAAATTTGACACGTCTCCTTGGGTAGAAGTGAGACATTTATATCATGTTAGACTAAACTAACAAACACTTGTAGTTAGACTTGAATGATAGGGTAGACGTAACACATCACCTTTGTGAAGAAGTGATACATCAAAATTCATTCAAGTTAAGCTTTTTATGTTTTGTAAAATTTTATACGATTTAATTATTTACAAATATTTAATTAGGAACAGTTTAAGCGAAAATTAGAGTTCCCGGGAAATTATTTATCGCGAATTTTGAGTTCTTGGAAATTTTAAGTTCTCGAGAATTATGAGTTCTCGGGAATTTTTGTGAGTTCGGATTTAGTGGGTTTTCGGGATTTATGAGAGTTTTCAGGTTTTATAAGGTTTTTTCAATTTTGGTAACCCATAAACCATTTTAGAAAAAACTGAAATATGTTTTAAATTATTAACCCATAACTATTTTATTCCATAAATTATTATTAAATCACATAAACTAATTTATGATAAAGATGAAATTCGAATGATAATGGATTATTTTGTTTCCTAATTTAAAGGATTTAGTTATAGTTATTAAGATTTTGAAATCTTTTATTGATAAAACTATATCATGTTTCAAAATTTTTTAATAGATAAAAATCAATCAAAATTGGAAACATCACGTTTTAATCCTACAATTCATCCAAAATAAAGCTGCTTATTTGAATTTTATGATGAACATGAAGAACATCTTCGATTAATCTTTAGTCAATTTTTTTTGAAATCAAAATCTTAAACATATTTTTAACATATTTTGAGTACATTACAGTTTTAATTATGAATTTTAGCAATTATAACTAGTTTTCTTAACAAAACAGAAAATCAAAAAATTAGGGTTTTAATCAAAATTCATTTCTTTTAATTTTAATCCAGATTTATTGTAGGTTCCCGTACGGATCTTACACGGGATATCGCTATCTACGTAGGTGCGGAATCCCTGCGTAGGTAGTTACGAGCGTAGAATAAGTAAAACAATCACACGCGATACAAACGAACACGTTATATATTATAACTTGAAACACGTCTATTACAGACTCTCGGCACGTTCACTGAACTCAACTACTGATTCCTCTCTCGTTCTCCTAAACAATCCGTCGGCTACAGTATATATAGACACGACAACTTCGCCCGATATGTTCAGGCGAAGTTGTCCATAACTTCGCTCGTTCAACAAGTTCGCCTAGGCGAACTTGTCGACAACTTCGCTTGTTCAACAAGTTCGCCTAAGCGAACTTGTTGACAACTTCGCTTACATACATAAACATAAACTTAAACATAATTACATTACAGACTCGATTACAAACGCTAGACTATGAACTACTAACATTTATGTACCAACAGACTCCCCCTTGGCAGTAGCTTCATATCTTGATCTTCAAAGCTTGTGTCTTGTAATCTCTCGTCTTCTCTCTTCATCTCTTCAAGCATGCACTCCCTGTCTAACACATACAGAAACCAACTTCTGGTACTTCTTAGCTTCCTCTTTCCAAGCAGGAATGTAGAAAATCTTCTTAGCATGTAGTACCTGCAAGTCAGCTTGAGACAGATTGACTAAGTGCATAGGATCATACACTCTCATGATCTCTTGCTCATCTTCATCCTCCATGACCGCTTCAGCAGTTTCACAATCCACGTACCACCACTTCAAGTCTTTCAAGACGTTCTTGGGCATCACCTTCATCGGCACTTCTTTTAAATGACGGACTGGTTTATACTTCATAACCATCCATGGTTTGCCGTCTGCCCTCATCCCTCTATCTTTGTCTTCTACTAACTTCCCTTTCTGAGGCTTCAGAAGTTCAAACTTTATATCTTTAATGGCCTCCTTCCAAACAATTTTCCCAATTACTCTCGCCATGTTATCATCACTTCTGTTTATCAGCCCCAGTCTTGCTAAGTCTTTCACCTCACACTCCGGTAAGGTATTCAGGGATCTTAACATCTTCTTGAAGTACTGAATGCCGTCGTAACGTTTGATCACAAATAGTTTCAACTCTTCATCGTACAACCAGCATATGATTCCCTTCTTTGATTCTGCATATCCCTTTATATTATACGACTTTTTGAACATCGTCGGTACTGCTGGCTTCTTCGTCTTTACAAACCACTGAGCGCAGCCTTCCTTCCAGTTTGGCTGATCTTCCCACTCAGTGTTGTCAACCGCAGCATCTTCACATATAGTCGACTGTTCAACCACAGGGATCTCATGCTCTACATTTTCTTCAACAATCTCTCCTTCTTCTATCACATTCTCAACCACAATTTCTGCACCAATCTTTTCGATCTCATCGATTGGCAGAACATCATCTTCATTTATCAACTCATCATCCTCTAACATATCGTCTATCTCTTTCAGCGCATCAATCATATCATCAACAATCTCAACATCTTCAACCACATCCACATCATCACCAACAGCAACCACATCATCACCAGCGGCAGACTCCCCCTCAGCTGTGGAAGCCCTAAGAGCTATAGTAGTACTTGGCAACACACCACCTGCACCTTCCGGTGCATTGGGATCATCGTCTTGATCATTTCTTCTTTTCGTCCTCAGCTCGTCGCCTCTACAGCTCATCTCCCCCTGAGATGCCAAGAACACCTTCAAGGCATCTATAACTTTCCCGTGCTCAACCAGGAGGGATGCCTGCAGTTGATTTGCTTCCACTAGGCGTTGAATAGTCTTGGACTGCTCAGCAACGATCCGCTCTAGTGAAGCTATTCGTTCCGAGTCTGAAGTGGGCGTAACCGCAGGTGGTACACTTGGTAACCCTGCAGTGGTAGCAACAACTGTCGACTCTTTGAATTGTGCAACAACCTCCGACGTAGTGAGCGTTGGAGGCGGCAACGATACGATCTCCGGAGCCGAGAGTTGTGCTGTGGTGGATGGGATGCTAACAGATGCAGTAGTTGCCACCACAGGAACAACTGTAGCGCTTAAGCTTGTAGTCTGTGCTGTAGAAGGGACCAAAAACATACCAGACAAGGCAGGTGGAGCAAAACGTACCAACCGTGAAGTCTCTCCAGCTCCTACACCCATACCTGTCCTTTCCCTTCGTGAACGCTTTCTCACCAGCTGCACAGCTTCTTCTTCATCATCTTCCTCGTCGTCGTCGTCAACAGTTCTCTTTTGTTTCCCAACTGTTCTCTCATGCGTTACCATCATCCGTCTAGCCTCTTCCATCACATCATCAAAGTCAGCCTGTGGCGAAGTTGCGGATAACTTCGCCGAAACCCTAACTTCGCCTGAACTGAATCGGCGACTGTTAGCATTCCAAACATCTGGAAATCCGATGTTTCGGTAAAATTGACGATGAAGAACTCAATAACACTTGGTATTAAGGTTATGTGGACGAAAAGTTTGTCCATGAACACGTTAAACACAAGTTATAAAAGTCGGTTTTGAGTCCGACGGACCAAGATCTCGAAGCGGTCGAAATAAAGTTTGATAAACAAGAAGAAACAGCTAACACGATGTACCGATAACACATACCGTGAAACGATAACTGAAACTGAGAACAAAGAAAGAAATCGAAATCGAAAAGATCAAGTTCGCTGATATTGTAAGTTCGCTGAAATATCGGAGCTCAAGTTCGCTGTATATTGTAAATAATGAAAATTTTACTGTTTGAAATCCTTATATAGGGTCAGAGTTGGTCAGGCGAAGTTACGGATAACTTCGCCTAGGTGAAGTTATCCACAAGTTCGCCTGATTCAACAACTTCGCCTATATTTTCAAAACCAAACCTTATAATTTTGAACAATTTGAATTAGCTCTTTAAAACTTCCCTTTAAGAAATAAACGACATGATCAATTCTAAGTAACCAGTTAAAAATTAATACAACTACAAAACTAAGAAAAGCTTATAAAAATTTAACGAATAAGGGATCAAATTTCAGTCTAGTCAGGGACCACCATGTTTTAGAAAAGATCCTAACAGGAATCATACTAACTCCGTGACTGTCACATAGATCCGTGTTTAGCTGTATTATGACATAGAGAAACAGGTTGTACACATGTAAATAACTTAAAATGGTTTTCATCGTTTCTGTGATACGAGTTAAGTTCAATTAATCTCAAAAAAATAAGTGGACAACAACTCAGAGATTAAGATGCCTCCTATCTATTCTCAAAGCGTATTTGGCTTTCCCCAAGTCACCCCGAATTGACTTCGACCCATAGTGTCTGATTAACTTGTAAGTATTCTTTGTCTGCTTCCCGTACTCTTTCTTACTCCATGATTGAGAAGTCTCGATATCTTGAACTCTCGAAGGTTACAATAACTCATAAGTACTAATTTTTTTTTTTTTCAACAAACATACTTATAGACTTCAGAGTAATAAACAACTGCAAGTCCCCGAATCTGGATCACTGCAGTGTCTTGAAACGCTTTCTTCACGGGAATCAGAACACTTACGGGCTCGTGTATGACTGGGTAAACGCTTTTCTGCCTATCATTCGGAAAGATATGTATGAAGACATACAAAACTTTTAAGGAGTTTCCACGTAAAATTGAGTAGATTTGGTTAGTATCACATCTACTTTTACGCACCATAAAAAGTTACCATGACATACAATGACTGTTCTAGGGCCTTTTAAGCCTAATAACTTCACTAGTTAAGAACACACAATCAGTATATATATATCATTTTCCAAGGTTGGATCAATTTTCTGTGAACATAGCAAAGGTACTTCATACGAAGTAGTAGACTTGAAAAGTAATTTCATTTCCCCAAAAAAAAATTTTGACTTCAATCGCCCCGATCACGTCAAAGTCTTCAGGTAAACGGCAATCCTGAAGATCCAATGGATCAACTGGACCGACCACATACAAGTATGTGTCCTTCTAACTAAGTATGAACGACTAATTTTCAGCGACAGAAAGAAAACACATCATAACCGCCCCGGTCACTTTCAGTCATCTGGTTAATGGCGACCCTCATTCTCTACAAGTAGAAACGAGGACCAAAACATATCCGAGGATATGTCCATCAAACTGAGGTAACCGAATAATTTTAAGCAATAGTGACGTTTTTTTTTTTTTTTTTTTTTTTTTTTTTTAAAAACAAAAAAACATGGTTACTCGGGATTGATTATCCCGTTCAGCTCAATTAGGTTTTGAAATCTGGATTTATCAAACGCTTTTGTAAATAAATCAGCGAAATTTTCTAGCGTATCGACCTTTTCGACCTTAATCAGTTTCTTCTCAGCACAATCCCGTATGAAATGATGACGAATGTCAATATGTTTAGTTTTACTATGTTTCACGGGATTGTTAATCACTGAGATGGCAGCAGTGTTATCAATAAAAATAGGAAGTGAGTAAGAAATTTAGACCATAGTCGCGCAATTGTTGCTGAATCCACAAAACCTGAGAGCAGCAGTTGGATGCTGCCATATATTCAGCTTCGCACGTTGAGATTGCGACTGATGTCTGTTTCTTGCACTGCCAGGAAACTAATCTTCCACCGAGAAACTGACATCCTCCCTGTTGTCGACTTCCGACTCTGATCTGAGGCACGATTCTTCCGTTGACATTTCAGTTGAACTTAGATCCATCATATACGTATTTCTATCACGTGGAGCCTTCATTACTATCCACTCCTCTGGTATTTGAAAACCAGGCTTCAACACAA